>NC_063338.1:70150590-70220878 GCF_021869965.1 Rhincodon typus
TGACCCAAAATGTCAGCTTTCCTGCTCCTCTGATGCTGCCTGGACTGCAGTGTTCCTCCAGCTCCACACTGTGTTATCTCTGATTCCAGCATCGGCAGTTCTTATTATCTCAGACTAAATATTTGCTTCTGTCCTATCCACAGATGTTTCCTGACCTAATAAGTATTATTAGCATTTTCTATTTCTGTATCAGTTTGTGTAGCTCTTGACCCTCCTTCTTCCTCTTTCTAATCTATTGCTATCCATTGGAAGAAAAGTCCAAAGACGTGTCAGCGTCCCCATGTACATTGACCTCACTCAGCTTTATTGCACTGCGACATCTCTTGACTCCTTCACTACCTCTCTGTTGTCAAACCAGTCTGCTTCCAATCCTAGCTGAGTTGAAGTTCCATCAATTTAACATCAGGAAGGCCAGTTTCATTGAGGTTACCAAGACTGCCTACATTCACTTCCATAATATCACTCAACTCACCCCAGTTCACTTCAGCTGATGCTGAAATCCTCATCCAAACTTTGAGTATCTCCAGTCTCAACTATTCCAATATACTCCATCTAACACACTCTATAGCCTTAAGCTCAGCTACATTATATTCAAACTAAACCAAGGTCTATTCAGCCTGAGATAGTAGGAACTGCAGATGCTGGAGAATCTGAGGTAACAAGGTGTAGAGCTGGATGAACACAGCAGGCCAAGTAGCATCAGAGGAGCAGGAAGGCTGACGTTTCGGGCCTAGACCCTTCTTCAGAAATGGGGGAGGGGAAGGGGATTCTGAAATAAATACGGAGAGAGGGAGAGGCGGATAGAAGATGGATGGAGGAGAAGATAGGTGGAGAGGAAACAAACAGGTCAAAGAGGCGGGGATGGAGCCAGTAAAGGTGAGTGTAGGTGGGGAGGTAGGGAGGAGATAGGTCAGTCTAGGGAGGACGGACAGGTCAAGGGGGCGGGATGAGGTTAGTAGGTAGGAGATGGGGGTGCGGCTTGAGGTGGGAGGAGGGGATAGGTGGGAGGAAGAACAGGTTAGGGAGACGGGGACCAGCTGGGTTGGTTTTGGGATGCAGTAGGGGGAAGGGAGAGTTTGAAGCTTGTGAAATCCACATTGATACCATTGGGCTGCAGGGTTCCTAAGCGGAATACGAGTTGCTGTTCCTGCAACCTTCGGGTGGCATCGTTGTGGCACTGCAGGAGGCCCAGGATGGACATGTCGTCTGAGGAATGGGAGGGGGAGTTGAAATGGTTCGCGACTGGGAGGTGCAGTTGTTTATTGCAAACCGAGCGTAGGTGTTCTGCAAAGCGGTCCCCAAACCTCCGCTTGGTTTCCCCGACGTAGAGCAGGCCACAACGGGAACAGCGGATGCAGTATACCACATTGGCAGATGTGCAGGTGAACATCTGCTTGATGTGGAAAGTCTTCTTGGGGCCTGGGATGGGGGTGAGGGAGGAGGTATGGGGGTAGGTGTAGCACTTCCTGTGGTTGCAGGGAAAAGTGCCGGGGATGGTGGGGCTGGAGGGGAGTGTGGAGCGGACAAGGGAGTCACGGAGAGAGTTGTCCCTCCGGAAAGCACATAAGGGTGGGGAGGGAAAAATGTCTTTGGTGGTGGGTCGGATAAGGGTGGGGAGGGAAAAAATTCAGCCAGCACCTCTGTGTTGAAATGCTTTAGATTCTGGACCACAAATATCTCCAATTTAAAATTCTTATTCTCTGGTTAAAATGCCTCCATGGCCTCACACCTCTCTTTTTTTTAACAATCTACCCCACCACCCTTAGTTGGATAAATCCTGTGATCTGGAAAAGTGTAAATTTCTCCATCCTTTTCTTCTCCTTTAAGAGGCTCATGAGACAGAAGTTGTGGGGAAGATGTCTTCAGAAAGGAAGACATGGAGGACTGAGATATATCATCCTACAAGGAAATGGAAGATGATGGTGGTGATATTCTGCTATAGGAAGGATGTTGTGAAACTTGAAAGTGTTCAGAAAAGATTTACAAGGATGTTGCCAGGTTTGGAGGGTTTGAGCTATAGGCCAAGGCTGAATAGACTGGGGCTATTTTCCCTGGAGGGTCAGAGGCTGAGGGGTGACCTTTTAGAGTTTATAAAATCAGGAGGAGCATAGGTAGGGTAAATAGACAAGGCATTTTCCCCAGAGTGGAGGAGTTCAAAACTAGAGGGTGTAGGTTTAAGGTGAGAGGGGAAAAATTTAAAAGGGACCTAAGGGGCAGCTTTTTCATGCGGTGGGTGGTGCATGTATGGAATGAGCTGCAGAGGAAGTGGTGGAGGCTGGTACAATTACAACATTTAAAAGGCATCAGGATGGATGTATGAATAGGAAGGGCTTAGATGGATATGGGCCAAATACTGTCAAACGGGTCTAGATTAATTTAGGATATCTGGTCGGCATGGATAAGTTGGACTGAAGGGTCTGTTTCCGTGCTCTATATATCTATGACTCTATATGGACCAGGATGAGTGATTTCAACTTTCGAAATATTGATCGGGAACTTTTTAGTTGTAATAGTTTAGATGGAACGGATTTTGTCCAGTACGTTCAGGAAGGATTCCTGACACAGTATGTAGATAGACAAACATGAGGAGAGTCCACTTTGGATTTGGTGCTTGGCAACGAACCGGGCCAAGTGTTAGACCTGTTGGTAGGAGAGCATTTTGGCGGTAGTGATCATAACTCTGTTTCTTTCACGATAGTCATGGATAAGGATAGGTACATATGGCAGGGTAAAGTTTATAATTGGGGGAAGGGTAATTACAATTCAGTTAGGCAGGAACTGGGTAACATAAATTGGGAACAGATGCTGTCAAGGAAGAGCACCACAGAAATGTGGAGATTGTTTAAGGAATGCATACTGCATGTGCTGGATATGTTTGTCCCTAGCAGGCAGAGAAGATGCGGTCGAGTGAGGGAGCCATGGTTCTCGAGAGAGGTCGAACGACTGGTTAAGAGGAAGAAGGAGGCTTATGTAAGGTTTAGGAAAAGAGGAACGGAAAAGGCTCTAGAGGGATACAAGTTAGCCAGGAAGGAGCTGAAGAAAGGGCTCAGGAGAGCTATAAGGGGGCATGAGAAAACCTTGGTGGATAGGATCAAGGAAAACGCCAAGGCTTTTTACACGTATGTGCAGAACAAGAGAATGACCAGAGAAAGGGTAGAGCCGATCAAGGATTGTAAAGGGAATTCGTGCACAGAGCCTAAAGAGATAGGAGAGGTCCTTAATTAATACCTTTCTTCAGTATTCACAACTGAGAGGGACCTAGTTGAGGAGGAGGACATTGTGAAACAGGCAGGTAGGCTAGAGGAGGTTGATGTTAGTAAAGAAGATGTGCCAGGAATTCTGAGGAAGTTGAAGATAGATAAGTCCCCCGGGCCTGATGGGATTTATCCAAGGATCCTATGGGAAGCGAGGCACGAGATCGCAGGGCCTTTAGCGATGATCTTTTCGTCCTCACTGTCCATGGGTATAGTGCCGGAAGATTGGAAAGAGGCAAACGTCATTCCCTTGTTCAAAAAAGGGAACAGGGATAACCATGGAAATTACAGACCAGTTAGTGTTACGTCAGTGGTGAGCAAATTATTGGAAACGGCTCTGAGAGATAGGATTTATGATCACTTGGAAAGGCACAATTTGATTCATGATCGTCAGAATGGATCTAATGGCTCCTTCCTGCTATGATCTTGGGCAAGAGGATCTCCCTTTTATCCTAGATAGCTTGTACCAGAACTTCTAGCAAGGCCTTGCTCAAGGATATGCAGCTGTTTCTTTTTGTCTGGTGTGAAACATTTGTAGCAGGTGCACTGGTGACAAATCTGGATTCCAGTGATCCATGGTCTTTCAGTGAGTGAATGGTTGTCAGTGCACCTTTAAATATGATGGCTAACCCTTTGACTAAGGAAGGTCCTAGCAGGAACAAGAATTTTCTGCGAAACCTTGCCTCATAAGATTCACCATTGTACTTATGCAACATCTTTCATGCATGAATGATGAGCTGAAAATCATATGATCCTGAGCGTAAATTGGACATGCCCCTGAATAGAAATGACAAACACAACCGACACAATACTTAGACGACATAATGAAAAATTCTACAAAATGAGTTGGTGGTGAGTACTAATGTTAATTGCATCAGAATTTGCAAAGAGATTAAATAGGATGATGGGGACTAGGGTGCCATAGCTATGCCATACAGAATATCTTTGAGACTTTGACAAGAGCTGTTTCAATGTTATTTTAGTAAAGCCATATAAACTCCTCACACAACTATGCTTCTAGTCATCACCCCATGTCTTCTCTTATTGCTCTGTGGGATTTGTTTCTGTCTTTGTGCCATAGTTTGGGATATCTCCAACATTAAAGGTGTTGTTGTATAAGGTGTTAACCTTTGAAAGCTTAATGGTGAGCAGTATATTCAGTTCCGGCAAATAACATGATGTTACAGAGATTTGAGTTGGAGTTCTAGATCTCAAAGAAGACAGACCTATGATTGATATCTCCCTCATGGTCTTAGTAACAATGTCTAAAGTACTAATGTAAATTGGAAATCCTGGTTTCTGGTATCATAAGGAATTCGGCTTTCCGAGGCAAAAGGCCAGAGGATGGGGTCCAGGTAGAGGGAGAGTGTTGGAAATGGGCAAAGGGGTCTGTGGGATGGGAAGAGGACACTTGTTCAAAGAAATGAGCACAGAGGCGAAGACAGCAGGAGAAGAGTTTGGAGTCATGTCGTGCCCGAAATTCCTTAAGGTGGGGACGCAGAGAAATAAAGCTGAGGCCGTTGCTGAGTACAGAGCGTTCAGCATCGGAGAGTGGAAGGTTAGGAGGGATAGTGAATACTTGACAGGAGGTGGGGGCGTTGGGGGAGGGGAGAAAGGTTCCAGAGGGTCATGGGTATCTTTAAGTTGTTGCATCTTGTGAGCCTTGATGCCTGAAAGGAAAAGAAAAAGTTTCTTATTAGCATGACAAATAAGCTGGAGGATGAAATGGAATGCGGAGCGTTGCAGCCCTGAGCCAGTGTGATGTGATGCTGTTGAAGAGAAATGTTGAGAGTGCGCATGTGGCGCCGCATGGCACTGAGTGTGGATCTCAGATACGGCGAGAGCAGCTGTCTGTGGAATGTTGAACTGTGATTCTGAGATGTGATTGAACCTTTTTTTTAGTTGAAGAAGCACGTGTTGAGGAGCATGTTAGAGTGGCTGCACATCTGAGATGAGTAAAAACAATGTTCCTTAATGGGTTCTGCCTTATCGATCTCTCCATCAGTGCAGGAACAATTTTGGTCTTTATCTTGCAGCTGGAATGCATCTTCCTGAAAAACAGTGAGGATGTGGAGTTCAGGAACCCCACTACTGGTCTGGGTCCTCCCTTTGTTATTTGTCCTGCACTGAGAGAAAGTGAAGGGTTGAGGGTGATGGCAATGTGTTCATGAGTATTTGTCAAGTGTGCATTGCACTGCCAGATTCCCCCTGAGTAAGTGAATAGAAAGCACAACAGTTTGGATAGTGTTAGAAGATTGGTAGCATAATGCTGATGTGACCCCTGGATGTGTGAGAACTTCTGTCTGCCACTCGTAGGTTGTTTAAGTCTTGTCCTGTTGAGAAACTAACAGGATTGTGTGAGATTCTGATTTTATTTCAATTGTAATTTTGTGCTCCGGTGGAGTCATTATTATGGATTTTTCATGACTTGATTCTTCCTCCACTCAGAGAGAATGATGTAGATGTAAAACTTAATATCAGGTACAAAGAAATGAGAAATACTAGGGAGTACACTTTCACAATTTATTCCATAAAAGCATTAGTAAAACACTGTCTAAATTGCATTCACCTCACTTGCATATGAAATGAACTGAAAAGCAAATGATCATTCCAGAAATCTCACCACGTCATAATGGATGTGATATCACCTAAGATGCTTGCACCATACTTTAACTCCAAAATGGAAAATCCTGTCTGCTTTCTGAACCATCTACGTGGAACTATTGTAGTAATGATCTCAGTCAAATTGGATTGCTGAAAATTTGTGAAGTGTCTTCCAAAGTGCAGCAGTCACATTATTGAACTTGTAGGAGTGAGCAAAAATCCCTGTCATTTAGAATACTGGACCAAAACCCTGGATTTTTAACAAAACTTCTAAAACAAAAAGAAATGCAGCTGGGCTATGATCTGGAATTCACAATCATGGGGATAGCTGATGGAAACATGGTTCAGTTAGAAATCCTATTCATGCCTCAGCCCTAAAGGAACAATGAACCAGACCTAAGACAACAACTTCAGACATCTTGGACTCTTCAGAGGTAGCAAGACATTCAAAAACAAAAGTTGCTGGGAAAAGTTCAGCAGGTCTGGCAGCATCTGTGAAGAAAAAATCAGAGTTAACATTTCAGGTCAGGTGACCCTTCCTCAGAACTTCTGAGACCTGCTGAGCTTTTCCAGCAATTTCTGTTTTTGTTCCTGATTTACAGCATCCGCAGTTCTTTTGGCTTTTACCAAGGCATTTAACTTCAATTAATATTCATTCACATTCCATGCAATCGAAATATATTTACACTTACTCTGATCAGGAAACCTATTCATTCCTGATTGAAAGACACTTTTGCACCTACTCTAAGGATCAGGAAGCCAATTCATCTCCAGAAGGGCAACAGTAATATTATTGCTGAAGCCAAATTTGGTGCCAAGATAAGAGACCTGCAATTTAGGAAAATTGCAGGTCCCAATTTCATATAGAGGAAGAGAAAAGGAAAGAGAGAGGACGGACGGAAAAAAGAATGATCCACCTCAAGAGATTTTCCCTGCAGCTACCAACAGGGTCAGAGGTGAGCTTGCAAGATGGATATAAAACTGGCTCAGTCATAGAAGACAGAGTGTAGCAGTGGAAGGGTACATTTCTGAATGGAGGGCTGTGACTAGTGGCATTCCTCAGGAATCAGTGTTGGGACCTTTGCTGTTTGTAATATGTATAAATGATTTGGAGAAAAATGTAACTGGTCTGATTAGTAAGTTTGCAGATGACACAAAGGTTGGTGGAATTGCGGAAAGCGATGAGGACCGTCAAAGGATACAGGTGGATATAGATTGGCTGGTGACTTGGGCAGAGAGATGGCAGATGGAGTTTAATCCAGAAAAATGTGAGGTAATGCATTTTGGAGGATCTAATCCAGATGGAAAATATACAGTAAATGGCAGAACCCTTAAGAGTACTGATAGGCAGAGGAACCTGGGTGTACAGGTACACAGGTCACTGAAAGTGGCAACGCAGGTGGAGAAGGTAGTCAACAAGGCATATGGCATGCTTGCTTTCATTGACTGGGACATTGAGTTTAAAAATTAGCAGGCAATGTTGCAGCTTTATAGAACCTTAGTTAGGCCGCATTTGGAATATTGTGTTCAATTCTGGCTGCCACACTACCAGAAGGATGTGGTTGCTTTGGAATGTGTACAGAAAAGATTTACCAGGATGTTGCCTGATATGGAGGGCATTAGCTATGAGGAGAGATTGGAGAAATTTGGGTTGTTCTCACTGGAACGACAGAGTTTGAAAGGCGACCTGATAGAGGTCTACAAGATTATGAAGGGCATGGGCAGACTGGACAGTCAGAAGCTTTTTCCCAGGGTGGAAGAGTCAGTTACCAGGAGTCATAGGTTTAAAGTGCGAGGGGCAAGGTTTAAAGGTGATGTACGAGGCAGGTTTTTTACACAGAGGGTGGTGGGTGCCTGGAACTCACTGCTGGGGGTGGGGGGGTGGGGAGTGGAAGCAGATACTATAGTGACTTTTAAAGGGTGTCTTGACAAATACGTGAATAGGATGGGAATAGAAGGATATGGCTCCCGGAAGGGTAGGGGGTTTTAGTTTTGATGGGCAGCATGTTGGCGCAGGCTTGGAGGGCCGAAGGGCCTGTTCCTGTACTGTAATTTTCTTTGTTCTTTGTTGGGAGAAGGACTCCAGAGAGCTACCGCACCGAGAACGACTCCTACAACCATCTCCAACCACTGGCGACCGACCACGACCTGCAGACCAAACAACCAATGACCTCCAAGAACCAACGACCCTACCAACACCACAAGGCCTCAGACACATCCTGAGGTGAAAACCTGCTCGCAAAACCCACCAAAAGGAAGAAAACCCAAAGTACTCATCCGATACATCCACAATATGTCTCACCGCATCAGTGGACTCAACCCAGACTGAATGCCCACACTGTCCGAAGTCTTCAGCGAAGGACCAGCGATGGCAAGCGGTAGTGGGAACACCCAGTTGTAATTCAAAATGCATTTATCGCCAGTGGTGGACTTATTTGTCTTTGAGACCCAAAAGTATCCAACCTAGCTAGCAGGGAGGGAAAGGTGGGCTGGTGTCAGTGCAGGGCACCCCAAGGTCAGGAAGTTTGATTATAGTGTCTGTGATTGAAACTATTGCTTAGTTAATGATAGCAATTGGCCTGTGTTAATAATTAATAACTGATAGTGTCAATTTCACTGTTTTGCATTTGTTTTTGTTATCTCTTGTAAATTATTCACCTTTGTATTATTTCCCTGGTTATTACTTTTGCCTTTTCACTTCTTATGAGACATGCACCTTTATCTTTAATAAACACAGAGATTCTTTGCCCTGAAACACCTTCCTCCTGATTTATTACTCCACCTTCACTAATCTAAGTCTAGTGTCAGAACCAGGGACTTGGTGGGTGCCCCAGGATACCTGAGAGTTCTGGCAGGGTTACTGAGCACACAGACCAGAACTACCAATATTCTTATTATTTCAACGCAGTTTTGCTGGCTGGATAAGAAAGGGTTTATATATAAACATTAACAATTCTGTTTCTCCCAGTTGAACACTCAAATTCAATTTAAAAGCTTTGAAGCATATATTTCTATTTTAACTAAGGCCTTTTCTTTTCAGAGCATTTTTTTCATGTCTGAAGCACAGATCATTTAAATTTCATACTTATTAATATAACAAATTTCTTTCTAGACAGAAATATATTCACTATTTTGCAGCTAGGAGTACTGCAAATGAAATTCTGGAGCTCCATGTTCTGCACTAATAATGTTCTTCAGAACCATCTTCTGAATTCTTTGCCCTTTATTCTCTTAAACCCGTGTCCTATTTGCTTGAGACTTATAAATGAAATGTCAACAGAAGACGTAGGTTCAGCCCAGTGGTGCAGTGTTTGTATACTTTATTTAAAATCCAGAAGCTGCAGATTTGATTTCCATGGATGAATGCCACTTAAATGATCCGTGTCAGAGCAGAGCATTTCTTAAGTCTTTTAACACCATGCATTAATTCGGGGTAAACTAAGCATTACCACCTCATCTGTTTGAAATGGTAAATTCCCCACCATCAGAAGTAAATTTTCTTTCTTTGTCAACAGTAGTGTCACATTTGATGATCTTTGACCATATTTCCACAGAAGGGCATTGGGACAAAGAAATGATTATCTTTATATTCAGACTATAAGAAACTAGGATGTGGAACAGTTTGAGTTTTCTGGCTCAATGGGGCTTCATCGTGTGATTTAGAGTCATAGAGATGTACAGCACAGTAACAGACCCTTCGGTCCAACTTGTCTATGCCAACCAGATATTCTAAATTATTCTAATCCCATTTGCCAGCATTTGGCCCACATTCCTCTAAGCCCTTCCTGTTCATATACCCATCCAAATGCCTTTTAAACGTTATAATTGCACCAGCCTCCACCACTTCCTTTGGTAGTTAATTCCATACATGCACCTCCACCTGAATGAAAGAGATGCCCCTTAAGTGTCTTTTAAATCCTTCTCCTCTTATTTTAAACCTATGCCCTCTAATTTTTGACTCCCCTACCCTGGGGAAAAGTAATTGACTATTCACTTATCCAAGCCCCTCATGATTTTATAAACTTCTACAAGGTTACCCCTCAGCCTCCGATGCTCCAGGGAAAATTGCCTCAGCCTATTCAGCCCCTCCCTATAGCTTAAACCCTTCAACCCTGGCAACATCCTTGTAAATCTTTTCTGAATCCTTTCACATTTCACAACAAGTTTCCTATAGCAGGGAGACCAGAACTGAATGCTGTATTCCAGATGTTGCCTAACCAATGTCCTGTAAGCCACAACATGACCTCCCAACTCTTATACTCAATGCACTAATCAATAAAGGCAAGCATACCAAAATGCCTGTCTATCTGTGACTCCACTTTCAAAGAATTATGAATCTGCATTCTAAGGTCTCTTTGTTCAGTAACGCTTCCCAGGACCTTACCATTAAGTGTATAATTCCTGCCCTGATTTGCCTTTTCATAATGCAGCACCTTCACATTTAATTTAATTAAACTCCATCTGCCATTTCTCTGCCCATCTAATCAAGGTCCTGTTGTACCCTGAGATAACCTTCTTCGCTGTCAACTACACCACCAAATGTCATCTCATCTGCAAACTTACTAAATATACCACCTATATCCACATCTAAATAATTTATATAAGTAAGAAAAAGCAGTGGACCCAGCACCGATCCTGTGGCACACCATTGGTCACAGGCCTCCAGTCTGAAAAGCAACCCTCCACCACCACCCTTTGTCTCCTAACTTTGAGCCTTTCTTGGAAATAAAAAAAACCTAACAGGTAAAAGATAACTTTGTATTATCTGTTGTTTACTGAATAAACAAGTAATTTTGGAAGAAAAAATGCCAAGAAAACTTTTAAGAGAGATAAGAAGTGGATTTTCCTCAGTTGCGGAAAAGAAGACTTGGAGACGCCTAGGATCTGTGCTGTTCATTGCCTAGGAGCAGTGTCCAGGATCAGGTTGTTACATGTTTTCACAGGCCACGAGGTGAGTTGTTGAAGAAAGTTGCAGCGGAATGCATCTGTCTTAGGAACAGCGTGTTGTTTCAGTACCAGGGACCTGAGTTCAATTCTAGTCTTTGGTGACTGTGTGTGGCATTTGCATGTTCTCCCCATGACTGCGTGCATTTCTGCTGGGTACTCTGGTTTCCTCCACAGTCCAGAGATGTGTAGGTTAGGTGGATTAGCTGTGGTAAATGCAGGGTTATGATAGTGTGGAGGGCTGGTCTGTGTAGGATGCTCTTTGGACTTTGGTGCAGACTCGTTGGACTGAATAGCCTCTTTCCACACTGTAGAGATTCTATGATACTAGTAAGAAACAATCCTTAAAGCAAAAACCAAAAGAATTGCGGATGCTGTAAATCAGGAACAAAAACAAAACTGCTGGAAAAGCTCAGCAGGTCTGGCAGCATTTGTGAAGGAGAAAACAGAGTTAACATCTCAGGTCCGGTGACCCTTTCCTTAAAGCAAAACGAGTTGAAAGTTCTCTTTGAGTGAATTAATTTGAGTTCATTAAACCACATATCACCTGCTTCAGATACTTTTTAATAAACCAGTTCAGAGATGCTATCACACACATCTGGAGCAGGTGGGGCATAAACCAAGTCCTTCTGGCTCAGAGTTAGGGAAACTACCACTGCTCCATAACAGCCCTATATCACCTGATTCATTAATAAGGCACCTATGACAATCACTTGAGGTGTTCAATGATTGTAGATAGATCATTAAGGGCTACTTGTTTGAGACACTGATTTAAAATAGCTCGCAAGACATAAGCTAATCAATAGGCTCATCAAGTTACAATTGAAACATACAATCAAAGTTGAATTACTAGATGTTAGAGTGAGAAATACCTTTGTGTGTTTTTAAGCTCATGCCGCTGTGGTTGGAATGATCAAGCAGTTGTGAAGATAAGTGAAGTTACTTCAGCCTGTATCTTTCTCTCTCCACAGCACACACAAGCTTTGAGCTCTGCCTGTTGTTGGCTCTCTCCAGGTGTAGTTGGTGGTGATTTTAAAGAAAGACTTCAACTCCACAGCAGTGTCTACGTTTTCAAGTTGGAAACATTGAGAATATTAGATTCAACTTGAAACCAGCTGAGTAACTGAACTACAGACTATTTTTTTTTTATATAGATTTTAATTTGGTCAAAACATTTTAACTGAGAATGGAAAAATTCCAACTTATTTGGTGAGTTCACAAACTTTTTACTTTGAATTCCTTTGAAATGAAAATATTTTGTATTTACTGAAGTAAATTGCATCTCTTCAGAAATAATTGGATGCATGCAGTGGAACTATCACATTAAGTTTTAGCCTAAAAATTTGGGAGGGATTGACATAGTGGTTGTGTCACTAAACTGGTAACCTATAAACCCTAAGGTAATGCTGTCATGTCATGGGTTCAAATCCCACCATGGCTGTAGAAGTTTGCAATAAAAAAAATCCTGGTTTAACAGTGCCCATGTGTCAATTGTTGATAAAAAGACATCTGATTTACTAATTCCTTTTAAGGAAGAAATCTGCCATCTTTACCTGGTCTGACCTACATGTAACAGTGGACCCATAGCAATGTTGTTGACTCTCAACTGTTCTCTGGAAAATAAGTACTAACATAACCAGAAACACCCATGTCCCATGAAAGATGAAAAATTGGCAAATGACCCACTAGAACCATATTTGCATTCAAACCAAAGCTTTCACTGTAATTAGGCATCAATGAATCAGTACTGATATATTCTTGCATAGTAGATTGTACATACCATATCTAATTATTCATTTGTTACTGTAATTAGCCAAGTAGCTACATTATTAGCTGTAACACTGATCCTTTGTGTTTTTATTTTTTTTATTTTAGATGTGTAAAAATGATGTATGTTTTATGAACCCTGACTTTTCAGACTGTTTGTTTGTTTGGCTGAGATTTAGCGCTCCATGCATTAAGTGCAGGACAGGCACTTTCAGGGTCACTGCATCCACCAGAAAGAAACCTTGCCGAATCCAGCTCCAATCAGCTATTCAAGAGCTGACTGGTGATCTTCTTGGTGAATCATAAGCCTCGATACTGAAAATCCACACTAAGAAGCTGTTGGCCAATCAGTGGCTGGCAGCTTTTAGGTCCTAGATCATGTTGCTGGAGGCAGATATCATAGAGGCTTATACCCCAAGAAGGTAAGCACTTTTATTACCGATTTGACAAGTTGGGATTGTAGGAAGTGAAGTAACATCAATTGCAAGACCAGGACAGTAGCTTTCATCAGCCACACTCTTGGTTCCCTCATCTCTGCTCCCAAATTGGCTCCAGACCAGGATAAAGGGAGAACCCCATATCCTCCTATGTAGCAGGCAAGCTGTCCTGGTTTCCCAGTTAGAAATTCAGTTATCTTCCCCACCTCCTGGGAAAACAGGTAATCAGACTGGTAGCAAGCTGAGGCTCACAAGTAGCTGTTAATTGACCATTTAAGGGCATTAATTGGTGGAGTGTTTAGAAGTTTGCCCATGGACTTTCTCATCCAATACTTTGCCAAGGTAGGGCCATCTCAATCAATACTTCCAGAATCACCATCTGCCTTTCCACTTCTAGGAGATGATATTGTTCCTCTGCCTTATTATTTTAGAAATACGGAGTGCAAGTTAAGCTGATTAATAAATGTAAAAAGAGATACTTGAAAATAACCCAGAATTCTCTCTCGTGCAATTAGTTCTTTTCAATGTGGAGGCAGAAAGCTCAGTTTTGCTCCGGAGTAGGGGTGCTGGAGAGCATTTGACAGTGGTATGATCAGGTTGAACATGCTGCAGTTTGAATGTTTCTGTGAAGATGGGTGAATGCTGGCTTAAGCTGGTTAAAAGGCCTGCCCTGGTTTTAAGAGATTTCAGCTCAGTTTTTATAAAAGTTTGTTAGGCCCTCTAGTTGTTAACCCCTACATACCCTTCATATCCATCAAGCCAACTGTCATCTGCTAAACCTTCCACCCCATGCTACTTCCATAGCTGCACTCCCAGGATCCACTACATGCAAAACATGGATGCCAGGTGGCGATGAGAAAATAGACACCTAACAATCTAAGAGTACTGCCACTCATATAAACACAACAGAGAGGGAATTTTAAATCTCCAAGGTTTGTAATAAAAGCAAAGAAGACTGTATTCAATGATCACTTCAAATACATCTAATCATCTAACAGCCTTTCAAAACTGTCAGTCAATCAACTCAACTCCTCTCCAATCCTGACACTGATATCAATGGTCTTTGGAGCCTCTGAAACTCAGCCAAGCATTAGTAATTGGCTCATCTGTAATAGCAACAGTCGGGAAATGTCAACAAGGAACTCCATTTAAGTTGTAGGAGCAGACGGTAACTTTTTTCCTAAGCTGCACTAGATAGCTTTTCATTGAATACACTCCAAGAGCAGGTGTTTTATTTTTACTCTGACAGTGTATTTTATTTTTCGTCTTTATAGAGTTGGAGATTTAAGTAACATCAAGTCATGCCGCTTAAACAGACCTAACCAACCTTTCAAGGACATTTTTCCCTCCTCAATCGGCCCTGTCACCTTCTCCCACTGGCAAAAGTTGGATCTCCTGGAAATGGTGTGGGGATTTCCATATTTGAGTGCACCTGTCCCTGTAGTAAGCCTGACTCCTTAACAATCCATTCCAAATTTTGCAAAATACACATAATATTTCATATCACAAAGGTTAGGTGGTACCCTCTCCAGATCATTGAAATCTCTCTCATGAAAATAATGGCTCAAAATTATAGTATCTAACACAACTGCTAGAACTTGGTGAATATTCAAACCAGAGTATTTTTTAATAATAAAAATAGAATCCATATTGCAGCTTACTGCGAAGGTTGGGAAGAATTTAAAAAAAAAAAAAACTCATGTGCAATATCGATCTGGTTACTTTGTGCATGTGTTTCAAAAATCTGAAAATTGGAAGAAAGTATCCACTCTTCCATCTGCTATACCTCAGGGTCCAGGAAGTTAAGCCTTACAGTAACTTTAACAATAATTCTGATTTTAACATGAGAATAAAGGGAGCAGAATAGCTTGTTACCTGCTATATTTGGAGCTTAGAAGGCAAAATAAAGAAAGCCCAAAGCAACAGTGACTATGGATAAAACAGTAAAAAATAAATGATTGAAATAGAAAGAAGTTGAGGACATAGCTTAAAAAAAGGAAGCTATAAAGAGAATACTGTTTTTGTTTTTGTTTTGAAACTAAAACTCAGGCCTACAGTGAAGTGCAAAGCAAAGAAAAAATAAAATCAGTGGAATTGCAGGATGATTAAAGGAAGTAGACTTCCTCTTGTGTGAAACTCTGCTTAAATTTTGTAAAAAAAAAATGTTTGTATTGATTTAATAAGCTGTGGCCCTTATGAACCCCAATTCATTTTAATATGTTCAGAAAATACGAAGACATGTTGAGATGAAACCATGTAACATTTTATTGAAGGATTGCACAACAAATGGAGAACAGAGTATTGGTTTACTAAGTTGCTTTCCTTGTGTCCTCTAATTTATTCCCAATTTTAATATTTCATTGACACAAACAGCCTTTTATAAAGAAACAATTTTACAGGACTACATTTACAAAACACACTATATTGTACATTAAAATGTGTTCAGTCATTTTTTTCTTACAATGCTATGTTATGTTTTTGGCTAGTTAATGAAACTACCTTGCATGTTTTTTTTTATTTCCCCTACAGGAGGAAAACAAACTATAAAGACTGCATTCTTCAATTAATGTGCAAATTTGACATTTAGAAAATTGCTCATTCTTGTATAGGGAGCAGTGTTTGAAATATAAATATGCAGTTTAGCCTTGGGCTGAAGTTTCAAAGCTAAAGTTTATTATTTTTATAACTGCATATTATTTTAATTTTGTTCTTGCTGTGAGGACTGCTTATAACAGCCACTTCATTTTACAAATGCTCATCATGCATTTACACCATCAGATGCTCCCTTTGGGGTAACAGCTGCATCAAACCAGATGCACCTGTCTTAAACATTTACTATCATTATTATTCCATGACATTGACTATGTATAAATAAGTTACATACAGAGGGGTGGTCTTCACATAACATAAGCCACGGGTATTCTGTTAACCAGATGAATAATAAGGGGTTTCACTATGATAGTTGTAATCGGGGCAAACCTTCTGCACAAGTTTATAATCTACACTGTAGAAAGCTATATATATGCATATAACCTTGAATGGTTTGGAACATAACCAGGAAACATGACTTTGGGTCTGTTCCTGATAGCATATCTTTGAAGGATCATAATTACATAGTGCAGTCTTCTTCGCTCTGTCTGTTTTCTCATACTCGATTCGACAGTTGAATGTTTTGGACTCCTTGGTCTCCAGTGTTGACTGCTGGGAGAAGTCAAACTCCACGACCTTGGATGGTGGAACCAGGCTTACAGATACATTCCCAAGACCAGTCGAGTTGTGTCTAAAGTAAACGCTGAAAGTCCCGTTCCCGTGGTCAACTATCTTCCCAGTAATGAGAAGATTCAATTTAACTGTTTTGATGTTGGAATGGAAGTCTCCCCACCCAAACATTTTCTTGAATTTTCCTGTTTTAACAATGGGTCTGCGCTTGGTCCGTGAATGGGATTCCTGAATATCTGTTAGGTTGTTTAACCATGCCCATAAGTCATTTGAAGCTTTAATACGGGAAGTATCAGTGATGTCCTGTTTCAGTTTGGGACTCTCCTTCACAAACAGCCGCAATGGATTTACCCTCTGTGGATCAGCCAAATTATCAGCAAGTGTTTGTCCTGCTGCCTTGTCTCTTAATTCCAGTGTTCTTCCCAGATGATCCTCACGAGAGGTGACCTACAAGTGAAAAAACAAAGCATCAGTCAAGTCCAAATAGCAAATTAGCTCTCCCAATTCAATCTTCGGGTGCATAGTTTTTGTGTTTTAGAGTCGGATAAGTGACTTTTACCAAACATTACCAATTATTGTAAAGTTTCTATGAACACTTATGAACAGACAGCCAGTGAATAATGTGGGAGCAATTGTGTGGATAATCTAAATTTAGCTCATGTCTCCTACAAGCTGATGTGTATTCTTTTTAACAATCTATCCTGTAAGGAAAGAAAATTAACTATTTAATTTTGTGTGAGAACTGGGAATTGATAACCCTCTAATTTCACGATGCAGAAGTGATATTTTCAAAACCCATGAAAGTGGTGAAAAATTTGATTGAAAATAATGATTTCAGTTAATGAACAATTATTCCTCAACAGGTATTGTATTCTGAAAAGCCAACAAACGTCTTTTTGTTTTGGTTTTGATGCCATAAGTTCCTTGCATCATTACACACTACTACTGCAGAAAGAAATCATTACCATATACAGATGACACAATAATTTATCTTTCTTTTATAAACCATTGCTTCACAAATACAATGACCTCTATTTATCATTGCATTTGGATGTATTTCCAATGACAGTGATGGAAGTTCTATGGTTGATAATTAGGGTAGAACTAAGTGGGTGTATGTGTGTATCACATCACTCATGAATAAAACAAAGCCAATTCACCACCCACATGGTGTTGCTGGGTTAAGTGCACTGCATTGCAAAAACAGATAGTTGGAATAAATAAATGAACTGGACCTGAAATACTTTATTTTAGGTTGAAATCCAATCATAACAATCAGGATTGTGCCCAGTAGATTCCACAGGATTGACCCTGCTGGAGCTTGTGGGTTTAGTCCCAGGAATATTAGAATACTAGAATTAGGGGACAACGGCAGCAGGACAGCTGCTTTATTGATAATTTGGCCGATCCACAGAGAATAAATCCATTAATGTTTGTCAGGGAGAATCCCTAGCTGAAACAACACATCATTGATATTTAACTAGCAAAACCTCCAAGGTGATTTATGGACATGGCCAAACAACCTAATTAACATTCAGATATGGACCAGATGAGCATATCCTTGGTATCTGTCTGCCAGAAAATCTGCTGCCTCCCTGCCTCTTAAAGGAGGGCTGCCCAAAACTCACCGCACCCCAAGTTTTCAGACCAAATCTTTCTTGAAAAGAGATATAACTTTTCAGGGGCCTATGCTGTTCGCAGAGTTCAAATACTACTGCTAAATCCATATGTCATCATGCAAGTCCTTTACACCTCAAATCAACACCGGTCACTATTAATACACCAGGGCCTCTTGTAGCCAATGTGATGGGAGCTCATAAATTTGAGAATGTTTGGATCCAGTTACCATCTTCCTTGTGATGGATGGCCAGAGGTAGAGATGGTCGAGAGCATTAGGTTCTTAGGAGTGACGATCACCAATCAGTCCTGTTCCACCCACGTTGATGCGATGGTCAAGAAAGCACAACAACGTCTCTACTTCCTCAGGAGTCACGTAAAGACTCCTATCAATTTTTATTGATGCACCACAGAAAACATTCTATCTGGATGCATCACGGCTTGGTACGGCAACTATTCTGCCCAGGACTGTAAGAAACTACAGAAGAGTCGTGAACACAGCCCAGTGCATCACACAAACCAGCTTTCCATCCATTGACTCCATCTACACTTCTCATTGCCTCCAAAGGCAGCCAACATAACCAAAGACCCCTCCCACGCTGGTTATAATCTCTTCCAACCTCTTACATCGAACAGAAGATACAAAAGTTTAAACACATGGGCCAACAGATTCAAGAACAACTTCTTCCCTGCTGTTATCAGACTTCTGAATGGACCTCTCAAATTTGATATTGAATGTTGACCTTGTTCTTTGTGCACCTTCTCTGCAGTCGTAACATTGTATTCCTTGGTCTGTTCTATTATCCTTATGGACTTTGTATGGTATGATCTGCCTGTACTGCATGCAAAACAAAACTTTTCATTGCAACGAGATACATGTGACAATAATGAATCAAAACAAGAAGTCCCATAAAAGACAAAGGGAAACTTCTAGAAATGGAGGAGATTAAGCACAACCTTGCATCCATCATTTTCTGGAAGTGCTGGCAATCTCCAACTGTAATTATGGAAGAAGACTAGTGGAATCCCCGCAGAATCCTGGCCCTTTGTCAATGCTACATCAAAGGTTTAATAAGTTAAACCAGTACCCATAAACAGATACAAGTAAGGAAAAAGACCACACTATCAACTATTTGTCTGTGATACTAGTAAATGTTTAATAATCAAATGTTGGAGAAAAGAGCTTGTTGGAAGGAGAATTTATACAGTACTGGGACAAAACAAACAACTGACACATAAACTGTAAGGCTAAGCTTTCAGCAATCAGGAAAATAACATAAAGCTGAATTTTACTCCCTGATGGGAGTGAAGGTGATGGCCGGGCAGCGGAGGTGAGGGGGTGGCATGGTTCCTCGATGTTGCTTTGTCACTTGGGAGGTATCTCAGTAACAGACAGGGTAAAGTTGGGGATATGTGCCAGCTACCCAAACCACAAAGGTGGACTGCTAATAATTTGCATGATTTAGGATCTTGTTAGGGATCATTAAGTGGACCCGCTGGGGTTTTGCCAATGACAAGGTGCACCCCACACCCTACAACTGCTCCAAAACCCAAATGCATGGTTACACTGCCAGTTTCTTTGAGAGTACTGGCAGCTTGAGCAGCCATCGGAGCCCGATGCTCCATGGCTTTCAAAATGGATAATGGGCAGCAAATGAGTTCTTAAGAAGGGTCACTGGACCCAAAACATTAACTCTGATTTCTCTCCACAGACATGTGTTAGACATGCTGAGATTTTCCAGTGATTTCTGTTCTTGGGCAAGAAATTCAGTTCTCTTGGAACCAATGGTCCCTGTGGAGGGCCCTTCTCAGATGTACAGGACCTGCCATCTCTGGACACCAAAAACTTTTTATTTTCCATTATTCACTTTTGGGATGTGGACATCACTGGCTCGACCATTATTCATTGCCCATGCCTAGTTTGCCTTGAGAGGGTGGTGGTGAGCTGCTTCCTTGAACCAGTGTAGTTTCTGTGCTGTAGGTAGACCCACAACACCGTTGGGGAGGGAGTTCTAGCATTTTGACCCAGCAACACTGAAGGAATGGTGCTTTATTTCCAAGTCAGCATGGTGAGAGGCATGGTGGTGAACTTGCGGATGATAGTGTTCCCAGGTTTCTTCTGTCATTGTCCTAGATGGATCTGTACATGGTTTGGATGGTACTGTCAAAGGATGCTTGTCGAATTTCCATAGTGCATCTTGTAGATAGTACACACTGCTGTTACTGTGTATCATGGTGAAGGGATGCTTGTGGATGATGTGATACCAAACTTTGTCCTGGATAGTGTCAAGTATCTTGAATGTTGTTGGAGCTGCACCTATCCAGGTAATTGGAGAGTATTCATCACACTTCTGACTTATGTCTTGTAGATGATGAACAGGCTGAGGATAGTCAGGAGGTGAGTTACTCACTACGGTATTCCTAGTCCATGTCCTTCCCTTGTAGCCAGTGTAGTGAATCCTGTTCATTTACTGGTGAGTAGAAACCCTCAGGATGTTAATAGTGGGAAGTTCATTGTGGAAATGCCATTGAATTTCAAGGGAGGATGGTTAAATTCTCTCTTGTTAAAGATAGTCATTACCCGGCATTTGTGTGGCATGAATTTTATTTGTCAATTTAACTTATCTCTGTGGTGTTTAAGGTAATCTCTTTCTACGTCAGCAGCATTCACCTCTCTCAGTAGCACTGTTGAGGCATCAGAGATGCTGCCAGTTTGCCATTCTTCATGTACAGGGGGCTGCAACAGGGAGCCAGTTATGAGATTGTCTCCCAGAAAATCACCAAGTTGGCTTGTTCTCTCACATGTATGGGCTCAGGATGCCCATTTGATCCTGATGTCATTGTTTTGAGATTTGAGGAAAAATTCAACCTTTAGTTCCTGGGCTAAATAAATTCTCTGGAATTAAGGAGGGCAACATACTTAATTTCTCTGGTCTATCTTCTGTGTAGGGAACCTAAACTTGCAGTACACACATAGGATATACCATTATATGACAGAAAAGGCAGTGGTATAGGATAAATCCTATACAGGGGAGGTGCCAGGTTAGTGATATTATTGCTGGATTGTTAATCCAGATAATGCAGGCACCTGGGTTCAAATCCTGTCACAGCAGATGGTGGAATTTGGATTCAATAAAAATCTGTGATTAAGAGTCTAATGATAACCAGAAATTGATTGTTGATTGCCAGGAAAAAACCATCTGGTTCACTAATGTCCTTTAGGGAAGGAATCAGCCACTCTTACCTGGTCTGGCCTGCAGGTGACTCCAGACCCACAGCAATGTTGTTGATGCTTAACTGCCCTCTGGGCAATTATAGAGGGGCAATAAGTGCTGCCCTAGCCAGCAATGCCCTCATCCCATGAATCAATTAAAAAAAATCAGAAAAATATTCAATTAGCTGACTTGTGCAAAGTTCACACAATGCAACTGAATTGTGTTTACACAAGTTGACGTAAAGCAACATATGAATGTTTGTTGAAAACCAGAGTGAACAAAATTTCCAATAAATTTCAGTGATCCAAGGTTACTGCAGCAAAGACTCCATTTTCCCTCTTTGTACCTGCAAAAATAAATATATACCCTCATCGAGAAAAAGGTGAAACGTAGGAGAAACAAGAATATCTTATTCAGATGATTGGCATAAAAACAGATGAGGTGCATAAAAAGAAGCAGCAAAGATTAATGCCTTCTAGTAAATACCACAGTGTCAGTGTGCAGTACTACAAGGGGCAACTCTCCCAGAATAATGTGCAGCATATAGAAAAAGGCCTGAGAATCCATTAAGTGCATGCACTGCAGATCGTTTTTATAAAATGTCAAGAGCAATCAGCAAAATGTCTGGACCAGACTGAATATATTCAGTTATACTGCAGCAGTGTGCCAATAGGTTTCAAATAGTATATAACAGGGACTAAGTGGCAAAAAAATATTTTCCTAGCTATGCTAGTTGAATGGGAATGCAGCTCACGTTGACAGGATGAAAGTCTTTCTCTGCTGACTGCAAGGGTTCTGTGTGGAATAGATTCTGACAAATGTCTAATCAGTTCTGAGTAATAATGAGCCTACAGCACCAATGTACTCAGAATTTCCATCACGCTGTCATCTCAGCTTGACTCAGTTGCTAGCATCTTCACCTCTGGGTTACCTCTGTTTTCAGGACCAGATTCATAATTTGACTATTTGGTCTGAGATGCCACTTTAATGCAGCTGCATTGCTGAAAGTGTCCACTTTTAAAAAGACATTGAACTGAGGTTCCAGGTAGCTGTAAAGTATCCCAAAGTTCTATAACACCTAATAAATTTATGTGGTGCTTTTTCCATTTCATTTATATCCTTCTTATAATGGGAGGTTGAAAATTGCACACAAGATTATTTAAAAGTTCAACGTTTCCTCCTTGATGTGCAATTTTATGCTTCTAAGTACAAAACCAAAGATTCCTTTTACCTTTTTTATGTTGCATCAACTTGTGCTGCTACCTTAGTGACCTGTGGATTTGTACATTGATATACCTCCACTCTTCTATTCCATATTAAATCTCACCATTTAAGGTGTACATATTTTCTCTCTACTTCTAAAATTACTGCATATTTTTGCCAGCTGAACTGTATCTGTCCATCCTGCTCCTCTTATCTTCCTCCGGCAGTCCTCATTGCAATCTACCACACCTCTCAATGTTGTGTTAATAGCAGCTTTTGATATCCTCCCTCAATTCCCAATGTCAGATCACTTATGTACATAAATAATAGTGGATCGGTACAGATCCTTCCGAAACACCACTCAGCATTGTTTCTCAATATGAGAAACTTAGCTTTACTGCCAGCTAAACCTTTCTGATCTCTAACCTCTTTATGCTTTTGGTGACAGTCTGCATAATTTTTTTTGTCATTATCATTGCATTAGGCATTTGGTGTGGTACTTTATCAGGTGTGTTTTTGTTTGAAAATCCATATAATCAATTCACAATGAGTTTTAACCCTCTGTTGTTTTTCAGCCAAACGTTCTACAAAACTGGTTCAGTACGCCAGTTCTTTAGTATTCTATCCTACCCATTCCTGATGTTTTAAAGTGAATTATTTTATTGTATGCAGCCATTGCTGGCTGAGCTAACACTTATTGCCCATCCCAAATTGCCATTGAGAAAGTGATGGTGAGATGACTTCTTGAACCACTGCTGACCATAAATGTAGGCACATCCACAGTTAGAGAGGAAAGTGCAATTAACTCCTGTCATATAAATCCGTTATAAACTGTGATGATTGCAATAAGATAAAGTATCAGACGATTTCCTGACATATCCCTGCTTCTTTGATTTCAAAGAACAGAGTCATATTTACCAGATAGCCATTCATGCTCTGGAACAATTTGGAAAATGGCTGTTGGAACATCCATCATTCAGTAATCTTTGCATTGTCAGGAAGATCGCTTCCGGAGTGAGATGCAACTCAAGTGAGTATACATTTCGGGGACTTTGGAGGCAGTGTGGGAATTCGGTGCAGAGGGGAAGAGGTAAGATTTTTTTTTAACAGAATAAATTGAAGCCCAGGATCAGGGGCCCAGCACAAAACCAAGAGTGACATCACAGGAAAACTGTAAGTTTAATGGTTCATAATAGCTACTAATTTAACTATCTATTATAGGTCACTTTCAGAAACAAAATTAGAAATTTCGGGAAAACTCCGCAGGTCAGGTATTTAAATGTACACCTTATCTGAAACGAGGCGAATGAGCTTGAGGCATGGATTGAAATTTGCAGGCACAATGTTGTGGGTTTGACAGAGATGTGGCTGGAAGGGGATCAGGGTTGGGAACTAAATATCCAAGGATCCTATCAGAAAGACAGACAGAGAGGCAGAGGGGTGGGTTAAGAAATAAAGTTAAATCAATAGCAAGAAGTGATATAGAGTTGGAAGGCATAGAATCTGTGTGGGTAGAGATGAGGAACTGCAAAGACAAAAAAGACCCTGATGGGAGTTTTGTACAGGCTTCCGAGCAGTTGCCAGGATGTGGGGAAGAAAATAAATTAGGAGCTAGAAAAGGCATGTAAGAAAGGCACTATTACAATAATCATGGGGGACTTCAATATGCAGGTGGACTGGCAGCAAATCCCAAGAAAAGGAACTTGTGCAATGTCTACGAGATTTTTATTTTGACCGGAGCTCACTAGGAAACAGACAATCTGGATTTGGTGATGTGTAACGAGGCAGGCTAGATCAGATAGCTTAATGTAAGGGGGGGTCAGTGACCATAATACAATAGAATTCACCATGTGTTTTGAGAGGGAGAAGGTTGAATCAGATGTAACAGTTAAAAAAGGGTAACTACAAAGGCATGAGGGAGGAGTTGCCCAGAGTTAATTGAAAGGGGACCCTAGCAGGGAAGATGGTGGAGCAGCAATGAGGCAGGGGTTTCTGGGCAATTTGGGAGGCACAGCAGAAATTCATCCCAAGGAAGAAGAAACACACTAAGGACAACCATAGCTGACAAGGGAAATCAGGGACAGCATGAAAGCAAATGAAAAAGCATACAATATGGTGAAGATCAGCGGAAAGACTTTAAAAACCAGCAGAGGATAACTGGAAAAAGCAATATGGGGAGAAAAGTTGAAATAAAAGGGTAAGTCAGCTAGTGAAATATCAGAAGATTGCAAGAGCTTTTTTAGATATATAAAAGGGAGAGGTAAGAATAAACATTGGATCACTGGAAAATGGGGTTGGGGAACCACAAATGGGGAACAAAGAAATGACAAAGTGACTGAATAGGCACTTTGCATCAATATATACAGTGGAAGACACAACCAGCATACCAGAACTTCAAGAGAGTCAGGAGGCAGAGGTGAGTGTGGAGGAGAAGAAGAAGGTGCTGGGGAAGCTGAAAGGTCTGAAGGTGGATAAATCACCCAGACCAGATGAAGTACACCCCAGAGTTTTGAAGGAGATAGCTGAGGAGATTACAGAGGCATTGGTGGTGATCTTTCAGGTATCACTGGAGTTAGTGAGCATTCCAGAGGACTGGGAAATTGTCAGTGTAACACCCCTGGTTAAGAAGGGAGTGTGTTGATTGCCTTTTCTCCTTCCTCCATGTTTGGGTGCAGGGGGCTGAGGTGGTGCCTGTCCTGCTCTCAACAGGGCAGCCAACATTCACCATTTCACTGGTTCAATCAGATGTCGTTGTTCATCTCAGCTCGTAGCTGGAGGCCAAGATGATTTTCTTCACAATAGCCAGCAGCCAGTAAGCAGCTTTCCTCTCCATGGCCTCAGGAAGACGTGGTATAAGGATGTCTGCTCCAATGAAGTCACTCTCTCAGCCATCAAACAGACCCCAGTGAGTTCACAGCTATGACACTAAACAGGTAGGAATTTTTCCCTGCTCCGGCATGGGAGGAGTCTGACATGTAAAAGTTCTTGGCCATAGCCATTAGCAATGCAGTCTTTGCCTTCTCTGTGGTAGCAGTCAGGACAGGCTTCAGTGAGGCAGAGAGATCTGACATGCTGCAGTTCAGATTGATTGATTCATTGTTGTCACATGTACCGAGATACAGTGAAAAGTTGTTTCGCGTGCTCTTCAGGCAGATTGTACCATACAAAGTGCATCAGGGTAGCAGAAAAGACTGCATTGTAGAATTGCTCCCTGATTGCTCGAGAGAATTAGACTTTCCCCTTCTGGCACCCTTCTTCCAGTAACTTGTTCTACCCTGTGACACCTCTGCTTATTCTCCCTGTTGTTTTATAAAAACAGAAAGTGCAGTAGAAACTCAGCAGCTTAGGCAGCATCTGTGGAGAGAGAAACAGAGTTAATGTTTCGAGTTTCATATGACTCTTCTTGGGAACATAGTTCTTCAGCTCCGAAGAAGAGTCATTTCGGACTCGAACTGTTGACTCTATTTTTCTCTCCACAGATGCTGCCAAAGCTGTTGACTTTCTATACACTTTGTTTCTATAGCATCCTCAGTGCTTTGTTTTTACTTCCTGTTGTACTGTATACAAACAACTGCACCCTTATCTGGGAGCAAGAAATTTGTACCGAATCCATGAGTTCAGGATAAAGTTCTTCAGCTTGTGCTGTGACAATCCCTACAGATTTCAGCAACTTTAAACAACAGAAACCAACAAACAGTTCTCCAAGTGCAGCAAGTGCTAATTGAGGTCAATCAGCAACTGACTGGAAAGTTATTAATGTATCCTTTGAATACTACTCATCGAGGGTGGGTTCCTTGCTGCTGACAAATGATGTATAAGTTTAAAAGAGAAAGTTAGCTGGATGGCTGAGTTCTAAAATACTCATGCTGGCATTAAACCAAGGTTATTTGCTGGTTATTTGGTCCAATCAGGGAGCCCTGGCTGACATATAAAAAGGGGAGTGTCAGAGATGCTGACACCCTGATAGCTGACTCTCAATTAGGCTGTACTAAAGTCAAGGACTGTTCATGTGCAAACAAAGGGTGACTTGGTTTCAGATACTGCCCTGTGTGGAATTATTTCAGGAACAGGCTGGGGGGTCTGAATGGCCTACTCCTGTTCCTATATAAGTGTGAGGGGATTTTCAGGAAAGCAGGGTAAGTCTTTCAGAGGGCCATTCCCTTTCCAATGTCGGATCCCTCAATCACACAGTGAATGCCTGTAAACAGAGGGCACACCTGCAAGTCTACAAGAAAATGTGCCAGGGTTTACTTACTGTGCTTCTCATATGGCAAGTTTTTTACTTAATTTGCTCATGAGCTGTAGGCATCACTGGCTGGACTAGCAATTATAACCCATCCCTTATTTGTCCCTTGATCTGAGTGGCTTGTTAGGGTTATTCCAGAGGGCAGTTAAGATTCAATAACATTGCAGTAGGTCTGGAATCACATGTAGGCCAGCAGGTTACTGCCCTACAGGATACTGATGAATCAGATGGGTTTTCATAACAAATGTCAACGGCTGCATGGTTGCAATTAGGCCAGCTTTTAATTCCAGTCTGAATTCAAATTCCACCATCTGCTGCCTAGGCATGAGCCTGGGTTTCTGGATTTCTGGTCCTTTTGAAATGACCACTGTTCCATTGCCTCCTTTGTGCCATTGACGTAATATCAGTACTGGTGGAATAAGGCCCTTAAGTGTGTATCAATTTCTCATTTAAGTGCTTCAATTATTGGCGAGTTAGGAAGTCTGCAAACTTAACCAGGGTGAGGACAGCGGGATCCCAGTCCCCTAACCTGATTAAAAGCTGGTTGTTCAATTCCACCCTTAACTTTATCACTATACAATCAAATTACTATTTATTTATTGAAACCGAGTTTTGAGATATGTATTTGCAGCAGAGTTCCAGCTTCCTCCAAAATTCCATATATGCATTTATTACTTCAGATCCTGGATGAATTAGGCCAACAGGTATTATAATTTTAACTGGACTTAACAGATTTAAATATGCTCGTGTATCTACCAGAATAGGGTAAGGAAGCTGAGATAACAAGGGGTAGAGCTGGATGAACACAGCAGGTCAAGCAGCATCAGAGGAGCAGGAAAGCTGACGTTTCAGGCCTAGACCCTTCTTCAGAAAATGGGTAAGGAAGCTGATTCCTGAAAGTAATTGTTAGCTCCATGTCACAAGTTGCAGCAGCCTCTGAGATGCTAATGCAACTTTAATTACATCTGGAAAGAATAGCCATGTTCTATCACTGAAACTTGTTTGGATGAATGTCTTTATAGCAGAGAAATTAAATCAAAGTGTAATTGGCTGTTTTGTTCCCATATTTCATTCTGCATTTATACTACAGAATAAATTAATCCCTAAATTCTATTATACCATTAGCTGTGAAATCAGTCAAGGTGATTGTGTGGTAAATTAAAATCACGTGCATTTCTGAGGTTCAGGGGGTACATTGAGGCATATTAATACGTAGACATATAGGGAGATTCACCCTGTATGGGCATGATACTTATCAAATTTTTCTCTACATATTTGGTTGTGCACATGTTGTTGTGCACTGCGGATAAATATTTGTATTTACGCTAATTAGCTGCTTTTTTGAGATAATCAGAACAATCAGTAAGTACAATCAGTTTCAAGTAATCACAGAATTGATTTATTATCACAAGTTTTGCCAGGCAAGGAGGTAGTTTCATTGCCAGGTGTGAGGACATGAAATGTATAGGTTTTTGGGTGCTCTAG
Organism: Rhincodon typus; assembly: GCF_021869965.1. Lineage (NCBI taxonomy): Eukaryota > Metazoa > Chordata > Chondrichthyes > Orectolobiformes > Rhincodontidae > Rhincodon > Rhincodon typus. The sequence continues at coordinate 70,178,582 of NC_063338.1, forward strand.
CTAGAGACAGAATCACAAATTGCAGCTAAAATCAATCATGACTTAGCTGTCTGCACTAGAATTTTCATCATGAACTTATGCAACCACTGGTTACACAACTTCTAACCAGCATTTTAAATATTTTCTAATCAATCTATTCAAAGATCTTATTGCAGACCTCTGGAGCAGGTGGGACTTGAACCTGGGTCATCTTGGCTCAAAGTTAGGCCACTGTGCCACCATAACCAACATGCTATATGGAATTACCAATGCTCCTGAACTGCCTTGGCCTTTTTAGAAATTGAAGATTAAGTTCTTGAATGCTGCTAAAAACATCACAGGTGTATTTAACAATGTGTATGTTAACATCTGTATTCTTTGAACATTTTTTTAATTAAAGAAGTTTGCAATAAGAAAATGCTATTGGTTTGGATTGGTCATTTGGACAATATGGTCTGGGATGGTTGGAAACCCGAGGTCATGTGATGAAACCTCAAGTATTATGTCCAACAAGAGTTGGCAGCTCTGTTGTTATCCTAAGCATTAGTCTACAGCTCTGAGCTCACTTCCTTGCAGCTAAGCATTTGGACTCTGATCGACAACAAACACAAGAGATTGATGGGGATAAAACATTCTAAGGTCACTTCCCCTTGGATCTCAAATTAAATTGATTGGCCATTTGCCAGTGACTCAGAACTATAGAGTTTTGTTCCCAACTTTGGACATGTTCTACTCGATGATTTTACATGATCTCCTACTTTCAATGGCCTTTCTTCCAGACTCCTGCAATTGGTCACTCAACATGCCGAGCATCATGAAGCCTCACCTTCCCATGGCTTTTCAATGTGTCCTGGTTTTGACTTTTGAACATCTGGTCACCCTAATAAAGTAAGCAGAATTGTTATTCCTTTTAAGATAACGAAGACAGCAGTCCACAAAATATGGATTACTGCAAATCTTTGGCTGGCACTTGCCAATTGATCACAATTACGAGCACAAGGAATAAAAACTTGTAAGCTGTTAGGCTGTCTCATTGGAACCCAGAAACATAGAAATTGAAGTATGCCATATAACGCCTGATTGATTTCTCAATCCTCCCCTTCTATGAACCAAGAACTTAATAATACCAATTACGATATGTTCAGGAATGATTGGGAGCAGACAAAAGGGATGGCATTTTTAATCAAGGAACTATTGTAGCTGCGAAAGGGGATGATGTGATTCGGGGGTCAAAGATTGTGATAGTAACAATGTAAAGTAAAAGTGTGTGAGGAGTTCCTGAAACGTATATAAAGGAACTACATTTAGGGGGTATGATGGCAGGTGAGGCAGGGTTGGAAAAATTGGGCACAACAACAATGCTGCCACCTATGCTGTCACCTGGTCTGTTGTAATTTTACCAGCAGCTGTGGAGGAGTTGGATGCCTCTTGGCCAAAGGGCTAATTGTGACCAATCCTTAATGTCCTAGGGGCTACTTTTGCTAACGCTGTTGGGGAGGGTTTAAACTAATGTGGCAGGGGGTTGGGAACCAAATGAGGAGGTTAGTGGACAGTAAGGAGGTAGTAACTAAAGCCTGTAAGGAACTAAATAATGAAGGCAGTATGACTAAGGGGAAGAGTAGGCAGAGAGCAGATGATGAACACAGAGGGACAGGTGGTCTGAGGTGCATTTGTTTTAACGCGAGAAGTGTAGTAGGTAAGGCAGATGAACTTAGGGCTTGGACTAGTATCTGGGAGTATGATGTTCTTGCTATTACTGAGACTTGGTTGAGGGAAGGGCAAGATTGGCAACTAAATATCCCAGGATATAGATGCTTCAGGTGGGATAGAGAGGGAGATAAAAGGGGTGGAGGAGTTGCATTACTGGTCAAAGAGGATATCACGGCTGTGCTGAAGGAGGGTACTATGGAGGACTCGAGCAGTGAGGCAATATGGGCAGAGCTCAGAAATAGGAAGGGTGCGGTAACAATGTTGGGGCTGTACTACAGGCCTCCCAACAGTGAGCGTGAGATAGAGGTACAAATATGTAGACAGATTATGGAAAGATGTAGGAGCAACAGGGTGGTGGTGATGACAGATTTTAATTTTCCCAACATTGACTGGGATTCACTTAGTGTTAGGGGTTTAGATGGAGCAGAATTTGTAAGGAGCATCCAGGAGGGTTTTCCAGAGCAGTATGTAAATAGTCCAACTTGGGAAGGGGCCATACTCGACCTGGTGTTGGGGAATGAGCCGGCCAGGTGGCTGAAGTTTCAGTAGGGGATTACTTTGGGAATAGTGATCACAATTCCGTAAGTTTTAGAATACTCATGGACAAAAGACAAGAGTGGTCCTAAAGGAAGAGTGCTGAATTGGGGGAAGGCCAACTATAGCAAAACTCAGCAGGAGCTGGGGAATGTGGATTGGGAGCAGCTGTTTGAGGGTAAATCCACATTTAACATGTGGGAGGCTTTTAAAGAGAGGTTGACTAGAGTGCAGGACAGACATGTCCCTGTGAAAATGAGGGATAGAAAGGGCAAGATTAGGAAATCAAGGATGACAGATGAAATTGTGAGACTAGCAAAGAGGAAAAAGGAAACATACATAAGGTCTAAGCAACTGAAAACAAATGAAGCTTTGGAAGAATATCGGGAAAGTAGGACCAATCTGAAACGAGGAATTAAGAGGACTAAAAGGGGTCATGAAATATCTTTAGCAAACAGGGTTAAGGAAAATCCCAAAGCCTTTTATTCATACATAAGGAGCAAGAGGGTAACTAGAGAAAGGGTTGGCCCACTCGAGGACAAAGGAGAGAAGTTATGCGAGGAGTCAGAGAAAATGAGTGAGATTCTTAATGAGTACTTTGAGTTGGTATTCACTGAGGAGAGGGACATGACGGATGTTGAGGTTAGGAATAGATGTTTGATTACTCTCGGTCAAGTCGGCATAAGGAGGGGGGAAGTGTTGGGTATTCTAAAAGGCATTAGGGTGGACAAGTCCCCAGGTCCGGATGGGATCTATCCCAGGTTACTGAGGGACGCGAGAGAGGAAATAGCTGGAGCCTTAACAGATATCTTTGCAGCATCCTTGAGCACGGGTGAGGTCCCGGAGGACTGGAGAATTGCTAATGTTGTCCCCTTATTTAAGAAGGGTAGCAAGGATAATCCAGGTAATTATAGACTGGTGAGCCTGACGTCAGTGGTGGGGAAACTGCTGGAGAAGATACTGAGGGATAAGATCTATTTACATTTGGAAGAAAATGGGCTTATTAGTGATAGACAGCATGGTTTTGTGCAGGGAAGGTCATGTCTTACCAACTTGATAGAATTCTTTGAGGAAGTGACAAAGTTGATAGATGAGGAAAGGGCTGTGGATGTCATATACGTGGACTTCAGTAAGGCATTTGATAAGGTTCCCCATAGTAGGCTGATGGAGAAAGTGAAGTCGCATGGGGTCCAGGGTGTACTAGCTAGATGGATAGAGAACTGGCTGGGCAACAGGAGACAGAAAGTTGTGGTGGAAGGGAGTTTCTCAAAAATGGAGAACTGTGACCAGTAGTGTTCCACAGGGATCTGTGTTGGGACCACTGTTGTTTGTAATATACATAAATGATCTGGAGGAAGGTATAGATGGTCTGATTAGCAAGTTTGCAGATAACACTAAGATTGGTGGAGTAGCAGATGGTGAAGGGGACTGTCGGAAAATGCAGCAGAATATAGACTGATTGGAGAGTTGAGCAGAGAAATGGCAGATGGAGTTCAATCCAGGCAAATGTGAGGTGATGCATTTTGGAAGATCCAATTCAAGAGCGACCTATATGGTAAATGGAAAAGCCCTGGGGAAAATTGATGCACAGAGAGATCTGGGTGTTCAGGTCCATTTTACCCTGAAGGTGGCAACGCGGGTGGATAGAGTGGTCAAGAAGGCATACGGCATGCTTTCATTCATCAGACGGGGTATTGAGTACAAGAGTTGGCAGGTCATGTTACAGTTGTATAGGACTTTGGTTTGACCACGTTTGGAATACTGCGTACAGTTCTGGTCACCACATTATCAAAAGGATGTGGATGCTTTGGTGAGGGTGCAGAGGAGGTTCACCAGGATGTTGCCTGGTATGGAGGCACTAGCTATGAAGAGAGGTTAAGTAGATTAGGATTATTTACATTAGAAAATCGAAGGTTGAGGGGGGACCTGATTGAGGTCTACAAAATCATGAGAGGTATAGACAGGGTGGATAGCAAGAAGCTTTTTCCCAGAGTGGGGGACTCAATTACTAGGGGTCCCGATTTCAAGGTGAGAGAGGAAAAGTTTAAGGGAGATATGCGTGGAAAGTTCTTTACGCAGAGGGTGGTGGGTGCCTAGAATGCGTTGCCAGCATAGGTGGTAGAGGCGGGTACGATAGTGTCATTTAAGATGTATCTAGACAGATACATGAATGGGCAGGGAGCAGACGGATACAGATCCTTGGAAAATAGGCGACAGGTTTAGATAGAGAATCTGGATCGGCGCAGGCTTGGAGAGCTGAAGGGCCTGTTCCTGTGCTGTAACTTTCTTTGTTCTTTGTTCTTTATTTTGTTCTTTGTTCTTAAGTAGCCAATAAATGGCTATTTAAGGGTTTTGTCCCATTGGCAATACGAGTTTACTGGATTGGGGAGGTTTGGTGCCTAGCCTGACAGATGAAACCTGGCAGAATGCTAACTGTTCAATGCTGGAGAGAACCTACCCTCCCCAAGCTAATTTCCCTCTTCCAAGTTTCCCCTTCTAACTTGGACTAGATGGTTTCAACCTTTCGGCCCTCTCTCTGGTGCTTGCCAGCCTGCCTCCAGCAGCCCCATAACTACTTTTAACTCTATAACTTTGACTCTGTAACTTCATGACCCCTGCTGGTTAAATTCTAAATATGGTCACCGTTGAAAGGGTTGCCATCGGGATAATACAGTGTTGGCCATTTGACTCATTGGTAATTCACAGTGGCAGAGCCTCCTCTATGATGGGTTTGGAAGACTCAAATCAAGCTGAAACAGGCCTGATAACTATTAATTGGCTGCAGGGCAAGTCAGCACAAGAGGAGTGGGCTCAACCCTGACTTTTATACTGAAGGAAGAGTCCCCCTTCCTATTCCAAATTCAATCCACTAAGTATGTGACCAGCCCATCTAGGAAGGAAGCGGTGCTGGATCTAATTCTGGTGAATGTAATGGAGCACATTTCAGTGGGAGAATATCTGAGGGGCACTAATGATATCATCATCAAATTCAGAAAGGTTCTGGACAAGGTGTAATCAAAGCTTAACATGTTTAACTGGAGTTGGGTATCCCCCAGGTGCAGGATTTCACCTCGTGGGTTGGACCAAGCTGAATCTCATGGTGGCACACTTGATCCCTCAGTATTTGCTCAGATATTGCTGACTTGCATTTACCATGCCATCTCTGTTAGAGCACTGGTGCCTCAGCCAGTGCCAAAGGCTATCAGTGCTGTCGTATTGACGTGTTCTTTCATGTAGATACACGGACAGGCTGCTTATCATTAGGGATCTGTCCAGTGGGGGCCAGGGAGGTCATCTTTATTACTGGCACACCAAGATACCAATCTAACACCTCCAATATGTGCTAATTCCCAGCACAACAAACACATCACACATTTATTCGACCAAACGACCATGTCGGAAACCTGGTGGGGTCTGGTCCTCAGTTCAGTTGGGATGGGGGGGAGGAAGTGGCTGACTGCCAAGGCTCCTGGTACCATCAATCATCTGCTTGGAATGCTCGCAGTCAAGAGATCTATTCCATATGATCACGATCAGTAATGAGGGGAATTGTATATTGTCAGTCAGGGAGCTGCAAACACAGTAGTCAAGACCGGTCAGTCGTCAAGGGGCTGCTCACCCAAGTTAGTCAGAGATCTGGGCTAATACAGTCCTGGCGACCTGTCTATTGATTGTTAAACAGGATGGTAGAGGCAGCTGTGGATCGCTGCCAAAGGGATGTGATGCCAATGCGTCAAAGGGCATAAGGGGGAAAGAAGAGGCATTTGTAGATGTAGCAGTAAGAACAGTGACATGGGGAATCTCAAGATGAGCGGGGGATAGGTGGAACAGCTTCACAGAGCATGGTAGTGACTATCACTGTGGTCTCCACAGAGGGAGCATACAGGAGCAGTTTAGCAATCATTAAAGTGTAATGTAGGGGCTCAAGGGTTAGGGAAGAGTATTGGAGGTGAAGTTCAATATGTTGTGTTTCCATACTGGAGGATGGGTAGAAATGGGCTGTCAGGGTACTGGATGGTAAAAGGGGATATGGTGGCTCTGTGAGGGTACCTGGCGATTAGGTGGAGCCCAGTGTTGAGTACTGATTGCGAGCTGCATTCCCAGCCAAGCAGGCACTCCTTTCTCAAAAAGTGTGCTGGTCACTCAGCCAGAGCGGCAAATTCACCAAGTTGCTGTACATACAGAGGTTGAAACTGGAAGAATGAAGGAGACGTAACTGTGGTTATTGGGGTGGTGCATGTGTCACTCTATGGAAGAGTGTTTGCAGCCTTCATCTGCAGGGTATGTCACCATTGACCATTCTGAGACCTAACAAGCTCTTTGCTATGTATGTTCCTGACATAGGTCATTTCCAGCAGCAGTGTTGTGGCCAGAGGCATATTGGTAACCCTTCCCAAGATGGCAAAGGCTGATACAGGAACAGCAGGGCTGACAGCCAGCCCAGGAGCAGCAGTGGGCTGCCCTGGAGGATGACGTGCACCCAGCTCAGGAAGAGAGGTCACAATCGCAACTCCCGCCACCCCGCCACCCCACCCCCACCCAAAACCGGGATGCATGGGCTGTGCAGGAGGCACACAGGTTTTCAGCTCCTACTTCATTTCCTGGGAATGATCAAGGGGCAGTGGCAGCACAGGTTACATGTATCCCAGGACCCCATGATAGAATGACACTAGACGCCGGAGCAGGACCTGAGGGCTTGCAGGAGTGGGAGGCTATACTCTTCCCAGAGGCTCCCAAGGTAAAGGCCACTTAGAACTTCTATGTGATTTCCAGGGAGTGATGGGTGACCTGTGTAGGATCACTCGGTGGTGCACTCACAAATATCTCAGGACGATGGCTGCTGCTATCTGCGTAAGATCACACCTGTTCATTTCATTCCCTTATGACAAGGTCCATAGCCTGGGCAATAGGATTCAGAAACAAAACTGGGTTCTTCAGGCGCAGAGTACCATTACCTGCACACTGTGACACTGAGAGGGCCATATAAAAGAATGCAGAATTCATCGACAGGAATGGGTCCTGCTTTTAAGTCTATACAATCTGTGATCATGGTTACCACCTCCTGGAAGTGTGCGCCCATTACCCTGGCTGCTGCCATGACTCCGACATCCTGGAGCACTCTTGTGTACCTGCTGCATTTTAGGTTACTGTTTTGCAGGGGTAACACGCAGTGACCATGGCTCACGACAGCATTTTGCAACCCCCTGACTGATGCAGATACAGTGTTTAAAATGCTGTCCATGCTTCAATAAGACCATGGTGGAGCAGATAATAGGACTGCTGAGATACTTTTCCACTGCTTGAACCAATCCATTGGGACCCGCCAGTAGAGTCTGGACAGAGTGTCCCACATCAGCTTGGAGTGTTGAGCTTTGCACAGTTATAGAGTCATAGAACCATACAGCACAGAAACAGACCCATTGGTCCAACTCGTCCATGCTGACCATCTTTCCCAAACTAAGCTAATTCCATTTGTCTGCATTTTGCCCATATCCCTCTAAACCTTTCCTATTCAAGTACCTGTCCAAATGTCTTTTTAAATGTTGTAACCATACATGCATCTATCATTTCATCTGACAGTTCATTCCATATGCGTACCACCCGCTCTGTGAAAAATATTTCTCCTCTCGAATACCTTTGCTATTCAGCTTATCTATGCCCCTCATGATTTTATGAACTGCTTTGAGATCACACCTCAGCCTCTTATGCTTCAGGGAAAATAGTCCCAGCCTATCCAGCATCTCCTTATAACTCAAGTCCTCTAGTCCTGGCAACACCCTTGTAAATCTTTTCTGCGTGCTTTCCAATTTAATAATGTCCTTACCATGGCAGGCGACCAAAACCATACACAGTACTTCAAAAATGGCCTCACCAATGTCCTGTACAGCCACAACATGATGTCCCAATTCCTATACTCAATGCTCTGACCAATGAAGGCAAGCATGCTAAATGCCTTCTTAACCACCCTGTTTATCTGCAATGCAACTTTCAAAGAACTATGTACCTAAACTCTAGGTCTCTCTATTTGACAACACTCCCCAGGGCACTACCATTAACTGTGTATGTCCAACCCCGGTTTGCTTTACCAAAATGCAACACTTCACATTTATCAAAATTAAATTCCATCTTCCACTCCTCAGCCCATTGGCCCATTGGAGCAGGCAATTAGGCACTGGGAGAATGGGAGCAGTCTGCTGTGGAGGAGGAGGAGGAAGAAATGGACTTTGGGGAGGAGAAAGCTCTTGTCTATGACTGAGCTCAGCTGTGTCAGCTGCTACAAGCTAGACAGGACTTCATTCACTTCCGGTTCCAGCAGATGAGAGCTGACTGCAGCAGAGCCATCATGGAATATAAAATCACCATTTGTCTTTATGCTAACGTTTGGTTAGTGTTGTAGCCTCAGTTTGTTTTGCTGGTGTCACTGTTGCAGCCTGTAAAATAAAAGCTCATGTTTGGAATTGGTCAATTGCTTATCTGTTCCTCTGTTGGATTGTGACAAGATGTGATCCACGGTGGGCATTAGGGACAGAGTAATGATGACCTAGAGTGACTGTTTAGATAGGAAGTAGTGATAGACAGGCATACTGAGTAGCCTGGTGCTGAAACAGTGATGAAGGTGGCGGAATGGTTTTCTATGTGCAAGGGAGTATGGTGACTTTGTGGCTGCTGTACCATTATGTTGCCCAGTGAGAGTCAGTGGTGGATTACCAAAGCTTATCCAGTGCACAATGGCCTTTCCCAGGTGGGGTGGGCATAAGAGATGCTTGTCTTTCCACAGATATCCACTGAGTGATAAGTTGATCCGGGAATAGCACATGACAAGGTGAGATGGAATCGGATGGGAAGGATATCATGGGCGGGGGTAGGTAGATATTGAGGAGTGTTTAGTGAGATACGATGAGAAATCTTTCTAGGTCTCGCAGAAGAAAACCTTCCAAAAAACTTGAGGGAACTGGTACTTAGTAAAAACACACAATTCTTTGTTGCAGCCAAACAAAATGGCTGTAAACAGGGGAGTTGATTCATCCAACCTCACCTGGTCATAACAGTACTTCAAAAAAGAAAATAAGTAATTGTGTCCTTTCACTAATGAAGAGCTTCCTCCATTATATTAATAAATCAGCATTCTTTCTGAAATGACTTAGAACACCAGCGGCTTTAACTTTAAATCATCTGTTTGTCCTCTGTTTCAGCAGAAGAGATGCTTGAATGTATATTATACCTCAGCAGATTAAATGGAAATTCCACACACAGTATACAATTCATTGATATCCATCACTTTACTGCTTTGGCAGTTGCCTTGGCTAAAGCTCAAGCAATTTAATGTAATTGTGCCACAATACATTTGTCAAAACTATAGCAAATTTAAATCTTGTCAAAAATTATCAATCTCAGCAGCAAATACGGTTGTTAAATGAACTAACAATCCTTCCATTGAATTGGATGTTTTAGATTGTTCAGCAGTTTCTTCTCTACAGCATAACCTGTGTTAATTAAAGTCAGAGAATGACACTGTCAGTAACGTAGGGAACATTGGGACTTGCATTCCTTATTGAAATTTCTAACATATAGAGATCTGCTCCAGTTAATCACACTCAATAATTCATCAAGATTAGTTGAGCTTGAATTTTGTTGGCAATTAGATTGCAGGTTCTTACCCGGGGCTGATGATCTAAAGGATTTTATTACTGATACAGAAGCCATACAGAATACTGCTCCAAAGTTTAAGAATGGAATAAAAAGGCCTGAAGCAGAAATGGGCAGCGAAGATGATACAGCAGCACCCTTCTGCCTGAGAGTACAGCTGGGTATTTCTGAAGCCTGAAATACGTTCTTTACATGGGTTCCCCATTGTATTAGTTAGGGAAGGCTCTTCAAACTGAGTTCATTTTTCGTGCAGGTACAGGCAACAGTAGAGATGCTTGAAATATTTAACTCGAAATTGATTGAGAGGTGTACATTTCTCAAGCTATGAAATGATTCACTATAATTTTTTAAAGTCACTTTCAGTAATTTTAAAGCTGCTTATGCATGGGGGACGGCTACATCTCATTGTTAGACTTAACACATTGAGGAGCTGGAGGAACACAGCAGGCCAGGCAGCATCAGAGGAGCAGGAAAGTTGACGTTGCGGGTCAGGACCCTTTTTCAGAAATAATTTCTGAAGAAGGGTCCTGACCTGAAATGTCAACTTTCCTGCTCCTCTGATGTTGCCTGGCCTGCTGTGTTCTTCCAGCTCTGTACTGTGTTATCTCTCTCTGACTCCAGCATCGGCAGTTCTTACTATCTCTCATTGTTAAACTTGCTTTTTCTTTGTTGATAAATACTTTTTCAACTATATTAAGGAAAGGCATTAAATTACCATCATTAAATACATTAAGGAAGAATTGAATTGTATTGAATTGAATTGAATCAGTCTTATTGTCTTTTTAATGGAAGGAAAAATGTAGGGCGTGAAGGGATATTCTTATGAGGAGAGGTTTGGTTGGTTGGGCCTGTACTCATTGGAGTTTAGAAGAATCAGAGGTGACCTTACTGAAATATACAAGATTTTTAGAAGACTTGACAGAATCTTGCAGGTGGTAGTGTTCCTATGTATCTGCTGCCTTTGTCCTTCCAGATGAAAGTGATCATGGGTTTGGATGTTTCAGTCTGCAGAACGGTGGCGAATTTCTGCAGTGCATCTTGTAGATAGTACACACTGCTACTACTGGGAGTCGGTGATAGAAGGAGTGGATGCTTGTGGATGTGGTGATAATCAAGCAGGCTGTTTTGTCTTGCTTCTTGAGTATTTTTGGAACTGCACCCAACCAGACAAGTGGTGAGTTTCTATCACACACCTTACTTGTGACTTGTCAATGATGGACAAGCTTTGGGGAGTCAGGAGGTGAGTTACTCGCCACAGTATTCCTAGCCTCTGACCTGCTCTTGTAGCCGCTGTATTTATATGGTGAGTCCTGTTGAGTTTCTGGTCAATGGTAACCTTCAGGATGTTGATAGTGGGAAATTCAGTGATGGTAACACCACTGAATGTCAAGGGGTGGTGATTAGATTGTCTCTTATTGGTGGTGGTCATTGACTGACATTTGTGTGGCATAAAGGTTACTTGCCACTTGTCAGCCCAAGCCTGAATATTGTCCAGATCTTGTTGCATTTGAACATGGACTGCTTCAGTATCTGAGGAGTCATGAATGGTGCTAAACACTGTGCAATCATCGGTGAACATCCCCACTTCTGAACTTATGATGGAGGGAAGGTCATTCATGAAGCAGCAGATGATGACTGGGCCAAGGACACTACCCTGAGGAACTCCTGCAGTGATGTTCTGGAGCTGAAATGACTGATCTCCAAGAAAAACAGCCATTTTCCTGTCTACCCAGGTATGACTCCAAACAATGGAGAGTTTATCCCCAAAAACCACTGATTCCAGTTTTGCTAGGCCTCCTTAATGCCACACTTGGCTAAATGTAGCCTTGATGTCAGGGGCTGTTACCCTCACCTCACCTCTAAAATTCAGCTCTTTTGTCCCTGTTTGAACCAAGGCTGTAATGAGGTCAGGAGCTGAGTGGTCCTGGCGGAATCCGAACCAGGCATCACTGCCCGCTTCTATCTCCTTCCAAAAATCCACAAACCTGAATGCCCTGGTCGACCCATTGTCTCCGCCTGCTCCTGCCCCACCGAACTGATCTCCAACTATCTCGACTCCATTTTCTCCCCCTTGGTCCAGGAACTCCCTACCTATGTCCGTGACACCACCCACGCCCTCCACCTCCTCCAGAACTTCCAATTCCCCGGTCCCCAACACCTCATCTTTACCATGGATGTCCAGTCCCTCTACACCTGCATTCCCCATGCAGATGGCCTTAAGGCCCTCCGCTTCTTCCTGTCCCGCAGGCCCGACCAGTCCCCCTCCACTGACACCCTCATCCGCTTAGCCGAACTCGTCCTCACACTCAACAACTTCTCTTTCAATTCCTCCCACTTCCTACAGACAAAGGGGGTAGCCATGGGTACCCGCATGGGCCCAAGCTACGCCTGCCTCTTTGTAGGTTACGTGGAACAATCCCTCTTCTGTACCTACACCGGCCCTAAACCCCACCTCTTCCTCCGTTACATTGATGACTGTATCGGTGCCGCCTCGTGCTCCCACGAGGAGCTCGAACAGTTCATACACTTCACTAACACCTTCCACCCCAACCTTAAATTTACCTGGACCATCTCTAACACCTCTCTCCCCTTCCTGGACCTCTCTGTCTCCATATCGGGCAACCACCTCGAAACCGATATTCATTTCAAGCCCACCGACTCCCACAGCTACCTAGAATACTCCTCCTCCCACCCACCTTCCTGCAAAAATGCTATCCCCTATTCCCAATTCCTTCGCCTCCGCCGCATCTGCTCCCAGGATGAGGCATTCCACTCCCGTACATCTCAGTTGTCCTCGTTTTTCAAGGACCGTAACTTCCCCTCCTCGGTGGTCGAGAACGCCCTCAACCGTGTCTCCCACATCTCCCGCACCTCATCCCTCACACCCCATCCACGCAATAAGAACCAAAAAAGAATCCCCCTCGTCCTCACGTACCACCCCACCAACCTCCGGATCCAACGCATCATCCTCCGACACTTCCGCCATCTGCAATCCGACCCCACCACCAAAGACATCTTTCCCTCCCCACCTTTATCTGCTTTCCGGAGGGACAACTCTCTCCGTGACTCCCTTGTCCGCTCCACACTCCCCTCCAGCTCCACCACACCCGGCACTTTTCCCTGCAACCGCAGGAAGTGCTACACCTGCCCCCATACCTCCTCCCTCACCCCCATCCCAGGCCCCAAGAAGACTTTCCACATCAAGCAGATGTTCACCTGCACATCTGCCAATGTGGTATACTGCATCCGCTGTACCCGGTGTGGCTTCCTCTACATCGGGGAAACCAAGCGGAGACTCGGGGACCGCTTTGCAGAACACTTACGCTCGGTTCGCAACAAACAACTGCACCTCCCAGTCGCGAACCATTTCAACTCCCCCTCCCATTCCTCCGACGACATGTCCATCCTGGGCCTCCTGCAGTGCCACAACGATGCCACCCGAAGGTTGCAGGAACAGCAACTCATATTCCGCTTGGGAACCCTGCAGCCCAATGGTATCAATGTGGATTTCACAAGTTTCAAAATCTCCCCTCCCCCCACCGCATCCCAAAACCAGTCCAACTCGTCCCTGCCTCCCTAACCTGTTCTTCCTCCCACCTATCCCCTCCTCCCACCTCAAGCCGCACCTCCATCTCCTACCGACCAACCTCATCCCGCCCCCTTGACCTGTCCGTCCTCCCTGGACTGACCTATCCCCTTCCTAACTCCCTACCTACACTCACCTTTCCTGGCCCCATCCCCGCCTCTTCGACCTGTTTGTTTCCTCTCCACCTATCCTCTCCTCTATCCCTCTTCTATCCGCCTCCCACTCTCTCCCTATTTATTTCAAAACCCCCTTCCCCTCCCCCTTTTCTGATGAAGGGTCTAGGCCCGAAACGTCAGCCTCTCTGCTCCTATGATGCTGCTTGGCCTGCTGTGTTCATCCAGCCCTGCACCTTGTTGTCTCGGATTCTCCAGCATCTGCAGTTCCTACTATCACTGAGCAGGATATTGCTGAGCAGGTGCTGCTTGATAGCACTGTGGATGACACCTTCCATCACTTTACTGATGATCGAGAAAAGACTGATGGGATGGTAATTGGCCGGGTTGGATTAGTCCTGCTATTTGTGTACAGGACATACCTGAAGAATTTTCCACATTGTTGGGTAGATGCCAGTGTTGTAACTGTTTTGGAACAGCTTGGTTGAGGGAGCGGTATGTTCTGGAGCACAAGTCTTCAGTACAATTGCCGGAATGTTGTCAGGGCCCATAGCCTTTGCAGTATCTAGTGTCTCCAACCGTTTCTTGATATCACGTGGAGTGAATCAAATTGGCTGAAGACTGGTATCTGTAATGCTGGGGACCACTGGAGGAGGCTGAGATGGTACCCTGTCGGATGGCGGTGAACCTGTAGAATTCTTTACCTCCAGAAGGCTGTTGAGCCTGGTCGTTAAGTGTATTCAAAGCTGAGGTGAATAGATTTTAACCAGTCAGGGAATTGAGGGTTATAATGAGAAGGCAGGAAAATAGAGTTCAGCATCATCAGAACAGCCATGGTCTCGATGACTGGCAGAACAGACTTGATGGGTTAAATGGCCTACTTCTGCTCTGACTGCACGTGGTCTCATGATCATCATACAGCAGAAACTTCTGAGCCACTGAATGGTGTGGGCAAGGCTAAGAAGGTTGGTAAAATATGAAACAGGAAAATTAGATTCTTGATGGTTGGAACAGAAAATCTGATTTTCTACACAAATTTTTAACAGCAAGGTGGTAATCTTGCTAGTGAGTGGCAAGACACTTATTCACATGTGCTAACATCTCATTATGATTCCATATCTCTTCATTTTTATGTGGTTTGCTATTTTTCCAGGCAGTGGTGGGAAGCGAGATGGCGATAACTCCCAAAATATAAATCTAGGTGAGTACCTGGGTCTGCAGCTTGCTGCTTACTCTTTCGGGCACCTGTTTTGGCCAGTGTTCCCCATCATCTCAGTTGGGCACAGATTGCCCACATTCATTGTTCAGAGGTTGGCCTTGGACATGTATCAGCCTCACCACATCATCATGGCACGAACAATACTGACACAGTACGCAGTTCATCACTTCAATACTACAGCTTGGAGTACACCAAAACCTTTCAATTAACCAGTACTGCCAGGCCACTTTGTGCATAGGCACAGACCTCCATCTCGTGCAGAGCAACAGGACACATCTCAGAGATCTAAGCTAATGGTCAGTTAGTTACTTTTTGCTTACTTAATTGCTTGCTGCATTCCTTCCTTGCCTTGACTTTTTGTGCATTACTGCCTCATTCAGAACTAACAGCTACTTCTGGCTTGCCCTGGCATTTAGCACAGACACAAAGCCAGGCAGCTTGTCTTGGATGCTGGATGTGCTTAGGGTCAGTTAGGGTATGCCTGCACTGTCAGTCAGGAACATTGTTGATCACAGTCCAGGGGCTTGGACATGCTTAGTTATTTGCTTGAGACAGTCAGGATCAGAGGTTTCATGTCATTACTGTTCAGGAAGTGGGCCATGGTCAGTCATGCAGGTCCGGTGCAACCAGTCAGGGATTTGTGGTAAGTCACTCTTGAACTGTCGTTCATGTTCATTGGGACGTGAGTGCTAGTCAGTCCACGGAATGTCTTCACTGAATGTCAAGGGGTTTATCATGGAATGTTGTTGTGGTGAGTAAGAAGGGGAAGTGCGAGGAATGGAAGCACATGCTGGGATGTACAGAGGACAATAATTGCAAAAGCGGTGACTCAACATATAAGGGGTAGTGACGATGGTGCATTTAAGGACATAAGTTACTACGAGGTGGGTCATTGACAGTCACCACCAACCTGGTTTCAGCAGGGGGATCAGAGCATTACATTATTGGCATAAATAAGCTGTAGGCCCAGGGCTCAGAGTAATGTTAGGAGATAAAGTTTTAATTAAGAGTTGGGCAGAAACTCAGAACCAATGGGGTCAACGGGAAGTCCAAGGAATAAAGGAACATGAAGGTTTATGTAGATTAACAGGCTAAGCCTTTAAAGCATTCTTCATAGTGTGACCTGTGATGTCTTCCATCTTCATCCAATTTGCAAATGCTCAATGTAAATGATCAATGATCAATGATCAATGATGACTACCAGACAGTGTTTTCTTCTGTTGTAGATGTAGATTCTTCTAGCAATATGAGGGCATCCATTCATTCATTAAGCTCTTAAACAGTACAGGATTAAGATATCTATAATCTCAGAATTCTGCATTTGAACCACATGCGCTGAGCTTCACTGGAACACTGCAGCAAGCCTGAGACATCAGTGCTTCAGCGCAAGCTGGAAAAACAGTACCTTGTTTTCGGCCTGTGGAGTCTGCAGCCTTCTGGGCTCAATGTAGAGTTCAATAACTTTAGGGCTTGAGCTCATCCATGTCCTTATCCCAAGCACCACAACCAGGCCTTGTTATCACACAGTCTGCTATGATACACCACGCATTGTTAGCCACTAACAGTCCCCATTAATAGCTATTCATCCTCCTAGCCAGATAGTTATCCACTCCTTTGTCTGTTTATCTGCTCTTCACTCTCTTTGGGCTCTATCCCCCCCCCATGCCTTATCTTCTGCATATAAATTGACATTTCCCTAGCTACCATCAGTTCTATGAAAGAGTCACTTGACTTAAAATGTTAACTCTGATTTCTCTCCACAGATGCTACCAGACCTGTTGAGCTTTTCCAGCAACTTCTACTTTTGTTTCTGATTTACAGCATCCACAGTTCTTTTGGTTTTTATTTAGCAATACTTACCATGTCATTGGTCATTATAAGCTGATCACAATGATCTTTGTGAAGCAGGAATAATCGCAGGCAACCTTAAAATTGGTACCCATAAGCCATCATTCACAAAAACAATCTATGGTCTCATAGGCTGCATGAGGGTGTGGAGCCAATTTTCTCTCACCTTGAACTGCACAGGTTTGACAACATCCTCTTTTATATGATTTGCTGCCTTTCTTAAACAGTGTTGGGAGTGTGGGGGGGGAAAAAATCAGTAATTCTATAGCACTAAAAATCTCCCACTGTATTTGAACAATATCTTGTGCTTCATATCTGCTTGTGCCTCAGGTCTGAGATGAAAATGTTGGCCAGGGAACATGGTGATGTGTTGAAGTGGCAGGCAGCTAGAAGCTCAGGTCATTTTTGTGGCCAGAATGTAGGTGTTCCTTCTGTTGTGATTCAGCGAGGCTTAGTGCAAGCTGAAAGAACAGTTTCACATTTTCCACGTGGGGACTCTGCAGCCTACAGGATTCAATATCAAGTTCAATAATTTTAGGACCTGAACACATTCCTCTAGGTCCTTTACCCATCCCCACACCTCAGGCCCTGTCATGATGTGGGCTACTTTCAGCACCGTCAACCAATTCTCATCAACTTATGGTCCCCAGCATCAGTTTTTCTTTCTTCTGGTCTTACCATCTCCATCCCTTTGCCTGTTTGTCTTTCTCTCTCTGGATTCCATCTCCAGCTATTCGTCTACTCCTCCCCACCACCCCTATGTTCAGCATATATACCATCTCTTCCTCAGTACGAATGGATCTGAAGGAGGGTCACTAAATGTGAAAAGTTAATTCTGCTTTGTTTCCTCAGATGGTGCCAGACTCGCTAAACACCTGGGCAATATCCAGGCTTGGGCTGAAAAGTGGCAAGTAACATTCATGTCACACAATTACCAGGCAAAGACTATCTCCAACAAGAGAGAATCTAACCATTGCCCCTGGAAATTCAATGGCATTACCATCCATCATTTGAACCTCCCATGACCAACATCCTGGGTTGACCAGAAACTGAACTAGACTAATCATATCAATACCATGGCCATAATAGCAGGCGAGAGCTAGATATCCTGGATTGAGTAACTCACTGCTTGATGCTCCAAAGCCTGTCTACATACAAGGCACAAGTCTGGAGTGTGATGGAATACTCCTCACTTGCTTCAATGATTCCAGGTCCAATAACATTCCAGAAGTCTGACACCATCCAAGACAAAGCAACCTGCTTGATCAGCACCAAATCCACAAACATTCACTTCCTCCATAATCAATGTTCAGTAGCAGCAATGTGTACCATCTGCAAGATGCACTGCAGAAATTCATCCTTAGACAGCACCTTCCAAACCCATGACCACTGCCATCTAGAAGATCAAGGCCAGTAGATACATGGGAACATCCACCACTCGCTAGTACCTCTCCAAGCCACTGACTTGGAAATATATCGCTGTTTGTCCTGAGTCGCTAAGTCAAAATCCTGGAACTCCCTCCCTAACAGCATTATGGATCTACTTATAGAACATAAACTGCAGTGGTTCAAGACAGCAGCTCACCATCATCTTTTCAAGGGGTGCTCAGGATGGGCAATAAATATTGGCCCAGCCAATGACACCCATGTCTCATGAATGAATTAAAAATAAATTGAGAGATAACTCACTACACCTCACAGAAAGAAACTGTCCGTGAAACTTCTGAAAATTGACACTTGGTCAATTTTTGGTAAAATTCAGCTTGTGGGTGCAATTCCACTCTATTACATTACCTTATTGTACTGTTTCATAAGTGTACAATTATGATAATTAAAATTATTTTCAGCACAATTTGAATCACTAATAGCTTTGAGATTTAATATGCTCTACATCTTGCATGTAGAGATTATTAATGTTAGCTAAAAGCTTCTTACAAGGTTTGTAAAAATTGAAGTGGCAAAGGAATGGAGACTGAAAAGGTGTAAATGAACAGAAATTAAGGCCCATACAAAAATAACGTACTGGAAGATTGCCAGAAAAAATGTGGAATATGTGTAAAGCTACTGACAAATTACACTATGCATAGATTTTTTCGAATCTCAAGTACTGTCAGAAAACTTGCATAACATGCTATCTGTTTCTAAATCAAGGACAACTACCTGAAGCTGTTATTTTTAACTCAATTTGAGATAAGTCAGGTATCTTCCCACTTAAAATCCATATAAATGTTATGAATGATTAATTAAAACCAACACCAGTATGAATAATGAGCAATCCACAAATCTGATGCATTACACTCACTTTTACATTTTGTTTTCTAACAGCTAGAGACATAGAAATATAATGATAAACAACAAACAGGGCTAAATGTTTCTTTGAATATTTTCAGCCAAAAACACTGATACTCGAGGAACACAACCCTTATGCTCCCTCTTATGGTTAATTAAAAAACTGCTGCTAGTCACAATCTGAATAAACTCCAACAATTTATTTCTACCTCAGTTTAAATAGTATTCATTATATTAGCAAAATCATAACAAGCAAACATATTTAAATTGTAACCAAATCAATGTTTTGTGCAGACACACAGTATTGTTTTAAATCAATAAAAGTTCCTCAAGGTAGTAAGTTCTGTTACTATGATTTCACATCTCCAAAAAAATATTGTAACTGATGAAATGATATAGAAAAGTTTGTAGGTGCAAACATTACTAGAATTTAAATACAATAATTTCTATTATTTGTCAAAATCTCATGGTTAGTTTGCTTGGTGTTGGTAAATAAAGGCTGGCACAGAGGCAGGAAAAAAAAGGGAATGGTTGTTCACTGTCTTTGACAGACTGGCTGGTTCCAGTGGATTTCTGCAGGACACAGCACTAGGTTCCTTAGTTTTTGCAGTATTCATCAATGATTTGGACTTTAAAGTAAAGGGTTATAGTTCAGACGTTTGTAGACAAGAAATACAAATTACAAAATATTGGCTGAGTAGTTAATAATGAAGCAGAAAGCTTCAGACTGGATCAAAACATCAATGGCTCATCAAGTGGCTGTAACAGTCAAAAGCAGAATTCAGTCTGGAGAAATGAGTTAATGCATTTGGGAAACACTAACATGGCAAGAGATTGAACAGTAAACAGTACAATACTGACAAATGTAGAAGACCAGGAGGACTTCAGGGTGCACATCCACAGATTCCTGAAGTTGCTTGACACATAGATAAGGAGGTCAAGAAGGCAGACAAGATACTTGTCTTCATTGTCAAGACATCAAAGACCCAGGGAGGCTATACTGTAGCTGTACAAAACACTAGTTAGGACACAGCTCAAGAACACCGAATGGTTCTGGTCACTATACTACAGGAAAGATTTGATTGCACAAAGGACCATGCAGAGGAGACATATGAGGTTGTTCCTGCACTGGAGCATTTTAGTTATGACGACAGCTTGGATAGCCCAGGACTGTTTTCTTCGGAATATAGGGGAGATCTAATAGTAAAATATAATAGAATATCGCAGACTAATAGAAAAGATAGCTTAGTCCTGTTCCCCTCCCTGAAATATTTAAAGCCAGAGCATATAGATTTAGGATAAGAAGCAAGATATTAAGAGGGAATTTAAGAGGAATTTTTTTCACAGGGATCTGGAATTCATTGACTGAAAGGGAGGTTGAGACAGAAACCATCATGACGTTTAAAAATTACTCAGGTGTGAATTTGGAATCTTATAACTTATAAGGCAATGAACCCAGAGGCGAGGCTGGATGGTTCCCTATCAGCTGGTCAGATAAAGCGTGCCTTCTGAGCTGTAAATTTCTTATCAACAGATACAAAATGGAATGTATATTAATGGGTGTCTGGCATACCCTGCAGTATCTAAAACAATTAGTTTAACCCAAACCGAACAAACAATTTATGGGTGGTTATGTAGGACCACTTTAGGTTGACACCATGGATATTGGGAATTCTGCTATTCAAAGAAGAACCTACAGCTCTGGCTTGCTGCTCCTGGTTATCCAAAAGTAAGGCAATGCTTTCAAATGAACTTTATGCAGCAAATCAACTGAATTTTGATTAATGTTGCTGATTATCCAATCCCTGAAAAACACCAAGGCAAAAAGATTACTTTCAGCTTTTACTGCCCCTGTAGTTGAGTTACAGGTCCACCTGTGGCGTGTCAGTCTTTCTCTCAATATTCTGAAATATTGCTTCATTGGGCAAGTGTTGCATCAAATGGCATCTGGCATGGCTTACTCTTGAAATTTATGCAAAATGACACTTGCAGTGCTGAAAAACCAGGCACTAAAGAAGCTTCAATCCCTGTGGATCTTAGGTGCAGCCTGTCCATGGAAATTACACTGCTTGAATATTGATTGTTATTTTAAGTAATGATATGGGTGGTTTAGTGGTGTTTATTTTAGAAAGAGCTGAGTTGTCTCCAGTGGAGAGAGCTCTATGTAGGAGTATTCAGAGATGGCTTTTGTGGCAGAGTGTTAATGTCCCTTTCTTTGAGCCAGAAGGCTGGGTTCAGATTCCACCTGCTCCAGAGGTGTATAACAACATGTCTGAACAGGCTGATTAGAAAATAGCTTGTTTGGATATTGACATTATTAGCATATGATTTGAGATCAGCATGAGAGGAAAGAATTGATCTTGAAGTCTTTTTTGACACCACTTGCTTTAGAATTGAAGCTAAATTTCAACGATAGTAGGAACTGCAGATGCTGGAGAATCTGAGATAACAAGGTGTAGAGCTGGATGAACACAGCAGGCCAAGCAGCATCAGAGGAGCAGGAAGGCTGACGTTTCGGGCCGAGACCCTTCAGCACTGTGTTTTAAGTGCATTCTAACTGTCTCCAGCTGATCCACAACAAGAGATGCATATGAAAAGCAGGGACTAAACACAACAGGTCTTGGTTTTAGAACATAAGAACATAAGAACTAGAAGCAGGAGTAGGCCGTCTGGCCCTTCGAGCCTGCTCCGCCATTCAATAAGATCATGGCTGATCTTTTCGTGGACTCAGATCCACTTACCCGCGTTCTCACCGTATCCCTTAATTCCTTTATTGTTCAAAAAAAATCTACCTTTTTTTTAAAAACGTTTACTGAAGTAGCATCAACTACTTCACTGGGCAAGGAGTTCCACAGATTAACAACCCTCTGGGTGAAGAAATTCCTTCTCAATTCAGTCCTAAATCTGCTCCCTCTAATCTTGAGGCTATGCCCTCTTGTCCTAGCTTCACCTGCCAGTGGAAACATCCTCTCTACTTCTATCTTATCTATTCCCTTCATAATTTTATATGTTTCTATAAGATCCCCCCTCAATCTTCTGAATTCCAATGAATATAATCCAATCTCCTCAGTCTCTCCTCATAAGCCAACCCCCTCAACTCCGGAATCAACCTAGTGAACCTCCTTTGCACCCCCTCCAGTGCCAATACATCCTTTCTCAAGTAAGGAGACCAAAACTGCACACAGTACTCCAGGTGTGGCCTCACCAGCACCTTGTACAGCTGCAACATAACCTCTCTGCTTTTAATTTCAATCCCTTTAGCAATGAAGGACAAAATTCCATTTGCCTTCCTAATTACTTGTTGTACCTGCAGACCTACCTTCTGTGATTCATGCACAAGGACACCCAGCTCCCTCTGCACAGCAGCATGCTGCAACTTTTTACCATTTAAGTAATAATCCTTTTTACTATTACTCCTACCAAAATGTATAACTTCACATTTATTTACATTGTATTCCATCTGCCAGACCTTTGCCCACTCTCTCAATGTATCTATGTTCTCCTGCAAAGTTTCACAGTCCTCTGCACACTTTGCTCTGCCACTCATCTTAGTGTCATCTGCAAACTTTGACACCCTACACGTGGTCTCCAACTCCAAATCATCTATATAAATTGTAAATAATTGTGGTCCCAACACCAATCCCTGAGGCACACCACTAGTCACTGACTGCCAGCTAGAATAGCACTCATTTATCCCCACTCTTTGCTTCCTGTTAGTCAACCAATCCTCTATCCATGCTAATACTTTACCCTTAATGCCATGCATCCTTATCTTATGCAGTAGCCTCTTGTGTGGCACCTTGTCGAAGGCCTTTTGGAAATCTAGGTATACTACATCCACTGGGTCTCCATTGTCCACCTCGCTCATAATGTCTTCATAGAATTCCAAAAGATTTGTCAAGCATGACCTGCCCTTCATGAACCCATGCTGCGTCTGCCCAATGGGACAATTTCTATCAAGATGCCTTGCTATTTCTTCCTTAATAATAGACTCAAGCATCTTCCCCACTACAGAGGTTAAGCTAACCGGTCTATAATTCCTCATCTTTTGTCTACTTCCCTTTTTAAACAGTGGCGTCACATTTGCTGTTTTCCAATCTGCTGGGACTGCCCCAGAGTCCAGCGAATTTTGGAAAATTACTGCCAGTGCACCTGCTGTTTCTCCCGCCATCTCTTTTAGTACCCTGGGATGCATTCCATCAGGGCCAGGAGACTTATCAATCCTTAGCTCCATTAGCTTGCCCAACACTCTCTCTTCTGTAATAATGATTGTTTCCAGGTCCTCATCTACCTTCGTCTCTTTGTCAATTACTGGCATGTTATTAGTGTCCTCCACTGTGAAGACCGATACAAAATACCTGTTCGATGCCTCGGCCATTTCATCATATCCCATAACTAAATTCCCCTTCTCATGCTGTAAAGGGCCAACATTTACATTAGCCACTCTTTTTCGTTTTATATATTTATAGAAATTTTTGCTATCTGTCTTTATATTCTGTGCTAGTTTTTTCTCATGTTCTGTCTTACCGTTCTTTATAGCTCTTTTTGTGGCTTTCTGTTGACCTTTAAAGTTTTCCCAATCTTCTAGTTTCATGCTGTTTTTGGCCACTTTGTATGCCTTCTCTTTCAATTTGATAGCCTCCATTATCTCTTTAGACACCCATGGGCAGATTACCCCTTTTCTTACAGTCCTTCCTTTTCATTGGAATATACTTTCGCTGAGCACTTTGAAAAATTGCTTTGAAAATCCTCCACTGCTCGTCAACTGTCCCACCATAAAATCTTTGTTTCCAGTCTACTTTAGCCAAGTCCTCCCTCATTCTATTGTAGTTCCCCTTGTTCAAGCACAGGACCCTGGTGTTGGATTTTATCTTCACACTCTCCATCTGTATTCTAAATTCAACCATACTGTGATCACTCCTTCCAAGAGGATCCCTAACTATGAGGTTATTAATTATTCCTGTCTCATTACACAGGACCAGATCTAGGATAGCTTGCTCCCTCATCAGTTCCATTACATACTGTTCAAGAAAACTATCATGGATACACTCAACGAACTCCTCCTCAAGGCTACCCTGACCGAGCTGGTTCTACCAATCTACATGTAGGTTAAAATCCCCCATGATAATTGCCGTACCATTTTTACAGGCATTAGTTATTTCTTTGTTTATTGCCCGCCCCAATGTGAGGTTATTATTTGGTGGCCTATAGACTATGCCTATCAGTGACTTTTTCCTCTTAGAATTTCTAATTTCCACCCAAATGGATTCAACCTCATTCTCCATAGGACCTATATCATCTCTCAGCACCGCCCTGATGGCGTCCTTGAATATCAGAGCTACACCACCTCCCTTACCTTCCTGTCTGTCCTTCTGAATAGTCTGGTACCCTTGGATATTTAACTCCCAGTCGTGACCATCCTGTAACCATGTCTCCGTAATGGCTACCAAATCATCTTCATTTGCGATGATTTGCGCCGTTAACTCATCAACTTTGTTACGAATGCTACGAGCATTCAGGCAAAGTGCCTTTATGTTAGCTTTCTTACCCTCATGATTTCCAACATCTCTAATAATATCTCTTTTTGCTTCTTTCATAGTCTGCCTTGAACTTAAACCCTCCTGCACACATGCTAACCTGCTGCTTACCTTTTTATTTACCATCATACTCCCCGTCGTTTTCCCTTTCCCTTCCCCCCAACTCACTAGTTTAAAGTCCTAGTGACCACCCTGTTTATCCTTTTCGCAAGAACACTGGTTCCAGATCGGTTCAGGTGGAGACCGTCCCATCGGTACAGATCCCTCCGGTTCCAAAACTGATGCCAATGCCCCATGAAATGGAACCCCTCTTTCCCACACCACTCCCTTAGCCACGTGTTTACTTCCCTAATTTTCTTATCCCTAAGCCAATTTGCACGTGGCTCGGGCAGTAATCCGGAAATTATGACCCTCGAGGACCTGTTCCTTAATTTCATTCCTAGTGCTCGATAATCCCCAAACAGGTCCTCCATCCTAGCCTTGCCTATGTTGTTAGTCCCAACATGGACCACAACAACTGGATCCTCCCCCTCCCGCTCCAATATTCTTTCAAGCCGGTCAGAGATGTCCTGCACCCTGGCACTGGCCAGGCAACACACCATGCGGGACTC
This sequence comes from Rhincodon typus, assembly GCF_021869965.1. Lineage (NCBI taxonomy): Eukaryota > Metazoa > Chordata > Chondrichthyes > Orectolobiformes > Rhincodontidae > Rhincodon > Rhincodon typus. Next base: position 70,203,655 of record NC_063338.1, read on the forward strand.
TCGATCCGGCTTGCAAAGGATACTATCTATCCCCCTAACTATAGAATCCCCTATAACTACCACTTGTCTTTTTGCTCCCCCCTCTTGAATGGCCTTCTGCACCATGGTGCCGCGGTGAGCTGACTCATCCTCCCTGCAGCCCTTTTCCTCATCCACACAGGGAGCAAGTATCTCGTACCTGTTGGATAAGGTCAAAAGCGGAGGCTCCTCCACTTCTGAACTCAGGATCCCCCTACCTGCCTCACTTGCAGTCACACCCTGTTGTCCCTGATCACTAACTGAATTTGAATTACTTAATCTACCAGGTGTGACTGCCTCCTGAAACAAAGCGTCCAGGTAACTCTCCCCCTTCCGGATGTGCCGCAGTGTTTGAAGCTCAGATTCCAGATCTTCAACTCTGAGCCGGAGTTCTTCCAGCAACCAACACTTGCTGCAGATGTGGTCACTGCCGTTCACAATGGGATCAGCCTTTAATTTCCCCTCTCTAATGCCCATGCAGAAAGAATGATAAGCAGAGGAAAATTGGTCCCATAATAAATATCTTGTGCTAACTGGATGCTGAGACTGTAGGCTAATCCATTTAATCAAAGCACTGAAGCTATTTATTATACTTGTCTATATGCAAATTTCTATGTCTTGCATGCACCTGATTGCCTCAAATTTAATATTCATAAAATAGCAACAGATCACAATTGAAAATATCTGTCAGCAATTGCATGGTGGAAATAAGATCACTAATTGTGCGGTTAAAAGAAACTACAAATAAGAAATGAATATTCGGTAGCATATCTTAATGAAATTAATTAACAACCCAAGAAAAACACTCCACATTTTGTCTGAAACACATCCTGGTTTCTCCACTAAATTAAGAATTTATAAATGAAAATATGATACATAGCATGACAAAAATCATAATTAACTGCAAAATGTGCAAGAAAGTGTTTGCATTTATCTATGAAATAGCATTTCCTGACTTTCAAGTGCTAAATTTTATTGGTGAATTACACGTGCACCCTGTTAGACTAAGGATATTCAAGGTAACAAACTACAAGCACTTTGAGTACATCTGTTCATGCAACAGTATAATTCAAATGATTAGACTTGCCATTCAAAGAGAATGTTGGGACTTGCTGTTTACAACAGAACTTCCCAAATGTTGCAACTCTCAATATGATCACAGGTTGAGATTTCAAGTTTTTGAGCTCTGAGGCAAGATTGGAAGTCATTGTGCTTGGACTAAATACTAACAGCTGAACAGTTCTTTTAAATATTCACATTTGTTTTTAGTGCCAGGTAAGGCCTAATAGGCAGATCTTTGAGGACCGATTCCTGCTGCAAAAACAAAGGCTGTGTAAAGGCAGGGATTTTTTAAAATACTTCCCAACACATTCACCAACCCTCTGTCCTCAGCAGCCGAAGGCCTAGCACTACCAATTTCCCCTCGTCATCCCTCCCATGTAAAATTAATAAGATTATAAATCATATAACATTTGACCAAGGTAAAAATGTGAACTCAACACCTTTTTCTGAGGTGGCTTTGAGAGCAAAACAGTGTATAATTTAAACTGTCTGATGTCCTACAACAATAGTTGACAAGTACAATAAGAAAAGGAAACACAAACATAGCTGACAAGAAAACCGGGAGATGGGCATGGAGTCTGAGTACACATTTATTGATTGTGTTGGAGTACTTTGCACAATAACAAACACAAATTATTCAAGGTTCTGAGGCAGGTTCAGAACAAAAGTTCTTAGCCGGCATTTCTTCCTGAATTTGCTATGCAGGGATGCTTGCTCAAGAAAGATGGAAGTAAATGAGTTCAGCACTTTAAATGATACATTTTTTTAAAAACCTTTGTTATAAAAAGCCACATTCCAATCATTTGACCAGTTAATGACTTATGTATGTATTTATTTGATTTGGATTTGATTTGATTTGAATTATTGTGGTCATGTGTACCTAAGTACAGTGAAAAGCTTTGTTTGCAAGCAGTATACGCAGATCACTGTAAGCAAGGATATGCAGGTCATAGGGTGCTCAGGCAAAGTGAGACATACAGGTCACACTGCACACAAAATGCACGAAGCAAGATCAACATTAACAAGATTAACATTATCTGAAATTAGAGAGTCCATTCATCATTCTAATAACGGCAGGGAAGAAACTGTTCTTAAACCTGTTGGTGTGTGTGTTCAAGCTCCTGTATCTTCTGCCTGACGGAAGAGGTTGTAGGACAGCATTACCAGGGTGGGAGGTGTCTTTGATGACGTTGCCAGCCTTTCCGGGGCAATGTGAAGTGTGAATGGAATCCATGGACGGAAGGTTGGCTTCTGAGATGGTCTGGGCTGTGCCCACAGCCTTCTGTAGTTTCTTATGGTCCTGGGCAGAGCAGTTGCTGTACCAGGCAATAATGCACCTGGACAGTATACTTTCTATGATACATCTGTAAAATTTGGTGAGGTTCTTTATGGACATGCTAAATTTCCTGAGCTGCCTAAGGAAGAAGAGGCATTGCTGTGCCTTCTTGACCATTTGCATGTACGTCCAGGACAGGTTGTTGGTGATTGTCCCTCCTGGGAACTTGATGCTTTCGATCTTCCCAACTTCAGCTCTGATGTAGATGGGGGCATGTTCTCCTCCCTACTTTGTGAAGTCAATGATCTGTTCTTTAGTTTTGCCAATATTGAGAGAGAGGTTGTTATCATTGCACCATGACACCAAGCCCCCTATCTCCTTTCTGTAATCTGGCTCATCATTATTTGATATCCATCCTACCAGGTTGGTGTCATCAGCTAACTTGTAGATGGCATTCAATAAGAATTTGGTTACACAGTCATGGGTGTCCAGGCAGTACAGTAGGGGACTGTACTATATAATATTATACTATTTATACAATGTAATAACATTTGAATGAATAAATATGTTTATCTATTTGCAGTGGGTAAGGATTTTTCTACATATTTTCTAGCAATTAAGCAAATAAAACTATGCTTTTTCTTAAAAATAATCTGGGAAATGACTTACTAATTCCTTTCAATGGCGTTGTATACTCCTGCACTTCCCTTAAGTTCAATAATCCCCACGTGCTTCAAACAACGTATCTTTAAAAATGCTGATCTGCATTACATTGATAGCAACATGGGATTTGGCAGCAGGAGTAGATCATTTGGCCCTTTGAGCTTGCTCCACCATTCAATAAGATCATAGTTGATCAGGTTGTGGTCTCAGCTCCACTTTCTAGTCTGTAGCTCTTAATCTCAACCAATTCAAAATCTATCTAACCCAGCCTTGAATAAATTTGATGACCCAACTTTGCCACTCAGACGAAAAATAAGTAAAATGGGAAAATAAGTTGTATTGTTCCGACTTCTCTTTTTTCTCCGTATACACTTACAGGATGTGGTTGTCTTGGCTGGATCAACATTTATTACCACTTGAGAAGATGGTGGTGAGCTGGATTCTTGAACTGTTGTGGTCTATTTAGTGTAGGTAATCTGACAATGCCATTAGGGAGGGAGTCCCAGGATTTTGAGCCAGCAGTACTCTGTGGGAGTAATAAGGGGAACAGAGGATGAAATAATGAGGTTAAGCTAGCTAGTAATGTGAAAGAAAATTGCAAGAGTTCTTCATATAGATAAAAAGTAAGAGAGGGGCAAGAGTGGACATTGGGCCACTGGAAAATGAGACTGGAGAAGTGATAATGGGGATCAAAGAAATGACATAGGAACTGAATAGGCACTTTATAACAGTCTTTATAGTGAAAGACACCAGCAGCAAACCAGAACTTCAAGAGAGTCAGAGGGCAGAGGTGAGTGTAGTCTTGGTCAATAAGGAAAAGGTGCTGGGGAAGCAGAAAGGCCTGAAGGTGGATAAATCACTCAGAATGGTTGGATGATGCCGCAGCATTCTAAAGGAGATGGCTGAGGAGATTGTGGAAGCATTGGTGGTGATCTTTCGGTAATCACTGAAATCAGGAAGGATCCCAGAGGCCTGTAAAGTGGCTAATGTAACAACGCTGTTTAAGAAGGGAGGAAAGCAGAAGACAAGAAATTATAGACTGGGGAGCTTGACCTCAGTCGTGGGTAAGATTTAGTGTCCATTATTAAGGATGAAATTGTGAAGGACTTGGAAGTGCATGATAAAATAGAGCGGAGTCAGCGTGCCTTTGTCAAGGTGAGGTCACGTCTGACAAATCTGTTAGAATTCTTTGAGGAGGTATTGAATAAGTTGCACAGAAGAAAGCCAATGGACATGGTCTATTTGGATTTCCAGTAGGCCTTTGACAAGATGTCACACAGGAGGCTGCTGAATATGGTAAGAGTCCAAGATGTTAAGAACAAGGTACTGGCATGGATGAAGGACTGGCTGACTGGCAGAAGCAGAGAGTGGATCAAAATGTGTCTTTTTCAGGATGGTAGCCAATGACTAGTGGAGTTCGGAAGGGATCACTGTTGGAAACACAACTATTCATGTCGTACATTATGATCTGGACAAAGGAACACCGGCTCAGTGTGAAACTTGTAGATTGTGGTGTTCCCGTGGATCTGCTACCCGTGCCCTTCTTATTTCTGCAGTGCATCTTATAGATAGCACACGTAGCTGCTACTGATCAATGGTGGTAGAGACAATGAATTTTTGTGGATGTGGTTAATTTAAATTAAATGGGCTGCTTTGTCTTGCATATTGCCAGGTTTCTCGAGTGTTGCTGGAGTTGCACTCATCCACACAAGTGGGGAGTATTCTATCGCACTCCTCTCTTGTGCCCATTAGACGTTGGACATGCTCTGAAGAGTCAAGAGGTGAGTTACGTGCTGTAGGATTCTTAGCCTTTAAGCTGATCTTGTAGCCACTGTGTTTATAATGAATAGCCCAGTTCAGTTTCTAGTCAATGGTAACCACCATTATGGATGTGGATAGTAGGAAATTCAGCTATGGAAATGCTGTTGAAACTTAAGGAGTGTCATATGTGCATTCTTTTTTTGTTGGAGATGATCATTGCCTGGCACCTGTGTGACACCAATGTCATTTGCCACTTGCAAGCCAAAATCTGCATATTGTTCTAATTTTGCATCATTTGGACCTGAATGATTTCGGTATGCTTCAAAATCAAGGTCCAATATTACCAGTGCATTAATTTCCAAGTATTACTCAGTTCTGCAACTCTGGGTATAACTTTCTGGGGAACACAGTTCCAACTGTAACTATCCTCTGTGAGTAAAACTTTCCCCTCATCTATGTCTTAAAAGGGAGCCCTCTTACTCTTAAACAACATCTCCTATTTATAGTATCCCAAACAAGATGCAACATCTTCCAGGTTTTCACCCAATCCATTCCCCTCAGAGTCTTCTACTCCATGGGATTTATGGCATTAGTTTCTCCCAATAATAACTTGCTTTTATATATAGCACCTTTCACATAGTGAAAGGTCCAAAATTATGATCCACTGGGGTAGCACACTGAACATCACAAATGTTAAGCAAAAACGGAAATAGCTGGAACGGCTCAGCAGGTCTGGCAGCATCTGTGCAGAGAAATCAGAGTTAACACTTCAGGTTCAGTGACCCTTACTCAGAACTGACGTTAGCTAGGAAAATGTTTTTTTATACAGAATAAAGGGTGGGGAATGAGGTATTAAAAGGCTTAGTTTAACAAATGTTAAAAGGTTTAGTTAAATTTATTTCTCTGAAAAACTCAGGTCAAAAGAATATATACATTTAACCCGAAAGAAAATATCTATTCTGACCAATTTACCTTTAATCGATTGTATTAAAAGAAATATGAACTATTAACTTAAAACTATATTAATTTCACCTTTCTTAACTACCTAGATACACCAAAACCTATGGTCAATGCAGTTCAATAATGCTAATCTGGAGTACTTTTCACTTTGCTGATAGCACATAGTAGGTTGCATCGCAGTTCACTCCTTTGATTGCTGGCTGAGAATTGGTCCTTTAATCACTGGGAGGCTATTCTTTCCCTTCCTTCAGCAACTTTATGGAAAAAACAGTTAACAGGAAAACGTGGATGAGAACAGCCAGCAGGAGCTGGATTTGCTGGTACCTTTCACATATAGGAGGGGGAGGAGCTATATCTTGACGCTTTTCCTTTAGAAGTTAGGTCCTCTCTGCTGCTCATGGTCTCACACACACAACTGGTCTCCTTCTCAGAGGCCAATCCTGTTCTGCAGTTCAGTGAGTTCTCTGACATCCACCCCAACTGATCCATAGGTAAGCCAATCATCCAGTGTCCACGGGCAGGTTCGTCCTGAGCGCAAACTAGTGGAGACACTTTGTCTGGCTTCAATGAATCTCACATATGAACATAGATTTTTAACACCTGGTAGCTCCACTTGCTTTGCAATCTGCAACCATATCCAGTAATTAATCTTTCGATAGTCAGCTAAGTCTGAATGGTTATATAAAGTTGATGATGAACCAAGATACTGGAATATGCTTCAAAACATGCGTGTTTGAACAAAGTATGAAATTTTCATTTCTAACATCAGATGAGATCTGCATCCCTTCAATCTTTGTTAGACCAGACTGATCCTCTACATTGTTTATTCCCTATAATTCTTATTCACTCTAATCACAGGAGGTTACTGCACCAAGCTCTTGTGGACTTAAGCTGCACTTTTAGAACTCAATTAAACTAGATTTATACCAAAAGGTCACAGTTACTGCAAGACTAATCTGGACAACTATTTCTGCTGAACTTAAATTAATTAAATCACTGTAATTAAAACAGATGTGAATGATCAGACAAGAGCCCAAACTACCATTTGTAGTATAAAGCTTGGTACACTTCATCTTCCAGCTCTGATGATCTCTGAATATAACCCTAATAGGCAAGGTTTTGAACATATGTAACATATTATATCAAAGCCTCTGCACCTGGTATAATCAGAAATTCTGAAATGTAGCACAATGGTAAAATCATTAAATGTATTTACTTTATAAATATAAATATAGGCAGAACATGAAAAACACAAAGACTATGGTAACACATCGAATGAACAGATTCTAAAACGGTACATTATAAACTTTTAAGGGAATTCTAAAATTCTTTATTGCCCATTGATCCATTTCTTCAGTGAAAGTTACATTATTCACCAGCAGAGGGGGTCACATGCAAGTTTCTTGGGTATGTATATTTGCATTTTTGGTATAAATCTAGTTTAATTGAGTTCTAAAAGTGCAGCTTAAGTCCACAAGAGCTTGGTGCAGTCTCTGAAATGTTTGTACTCTTCATTACAGTGTTGGGAGACAGCAAGAATATATTACAAGGATTCATTCCCCAACCGCTTTGTCTAATCAGAGCACTCGACATCACAATCCTCATTTGAAATGTCCGTACCAATAGCATGAGCAGTCACAGGGCACCTGTGCCCACAGAGTATCATGACAGGGTAGCATTGCCCGAATAGTAAAATTCTCCACCACAAATTCTGAGGGAGGGATTGATGTAGTAAGATCAGGGCTACACTCAGATGAGTGAATATTAACTAGCTTTATTAGATATGTTACATAGAAATGATGGTGAGGGGGAATATCTTCTGGAGCCCTACAACTTCAGGTTCCAGTTCTAGGTAATCCGATGTCACTACAACATAACTATTTACATGTATGCACAGTCACTATTCTCAGTGTTATGAAGTTGTGTAGAGTGTGTGCTTCCTTTAAGAGATAAAGTGCTTTTCTAAGCTTAGAGATTTATACAGAAAAAAAATGTCTGCATGTAGCTGAAGATGTTCAGCCAGTTCTGAAATTGAAACATGTATCAATTGGTTGTGTGATTGGAAACCTTAGGCTTGTTTTAATGTTTTGGCAACTAACTGGTATCAGCCAATTAAATTAAACTAAGCACTTAGTGACTGAGAGTCAATTGAATTTAAATCTGATGGTTTTGACACCTTTGGACCAATGTTATTGCAAGAAAATTTATTTTTCATGCAAGGCATATCTGGAGATGATTTTTGAAAATTGGTGTAAGAACGAACTGCCATCTGAGAAATAAGCAGCTAGATATCATAAGAAAGCACTAAGCTCTCTAAAAAAGCAGCATCTTATCCATAAAAGGTACCATGGCACTTCTAACTAAGAGTCTTCATAGAGAAAACATCCCTGACAGCAGGACTTAGGGAAGAAAGGCATTTATGACTGAAGAGACAATGGAGAAGGCAAAGCATTCCAGAAGACACATTCTGTGTGGACTTTAAGAGACTAAGCTTTAATTTGCTTTTTCTCTTACTACTTGGGTTATATAAGTAGGACTTGTATTTATTGAAGTAGCATATCAGTCAAATTTTGTTCAATTAGGGAATATTTAGGAGTTGGCGGGAATTGTTTGGTTTGTTGGAAGTTCTGGTAATTTGTTCACTGTTAGGGTTAAATAAATAAATTGTTACTTGTTACTTATAAAGTGAATACCAGAGATTTTCTTTCATTTAGCCTCCCCTTCTCCGTAACGTCAGTTTAAAGTTATTATTAACCATTTACTCTATATCTCCTCCAAGTTCTTCCACTGTATCCCTTTTGGCCATTAACGTATTAACTGTCTACTCCAACATCCCTCCCACCCCCTCATCTCAGTGTCTTTTACCAGAGCAATTAATCTCCAACAGTATCCTCAACTCTCTCAGAGGATGTGTAGAATGTAAACACTCCCTTACAATTTCTCTAGAAGGCAAACACATCTTCTCACAACGGCTGATTCCTGGGCTGGGCCACAAGTGAAAACCTGAATGTAACAGCAGTGAAGACCAATCATGGAGAAACCGACTCAAGAAATAACACTTGAGGACTCAAACAACTGCGAATGTTCTTTAGACTATTCTGTAGTCAAAGCATTCCATTTCTTCTAGGATAGGAACTTTTCTCCTGGATGTAGTTGTGTGACTTCCACACCTGCTTCAGCGTGAGTCTGATTTGGTACCAACTATAATATCTCAGAGACATCAGCGGAAAGTATGGTTACACCATCATCAACAAGGGAATACACTTGTGGACCAGGATCTATAGGAAGTTCCTATGATGTTTCCTGTCTACAGGCTTGCTGGAAGATCAAGCTTAATGCCAGGCACTTTTGGGACAAAAACCTCACTAGAGGTAGTAGATAGAACAGCAAGTGTGGACTCCTTTCAACAGAGATTCTGCAGTTTGACTGCATTGTGTGAATGCAAATAGCTTCACTTTTGGTTAAGCTGTCTCTTTTAGGTTGTTAGTCTTCTCCAATTCTTGCTTGGTTTTAATGTGACCAAGCTCCACTTGATGTTCACTTTTAAGCTTAAGGTATTCTCAGCTCTAAAAGCTCTGTAATGGCTCTTTGCTCATATTCAAGGAAGGACTTTTTTTATATACATTCATGGGATGTTGGCGTCATTGGTTGGTCCAGCACTTATTGCCAATCACTAGTTGCTCAGAGGTCAGTTAAGAGTCAGCCACATTGCTGTGGGTCTAGAGTCACAGTTGGTAAGGATGGCAGTTTCCTTCTCTAAATGGCACTAGTGAACCAGATAGGCTTTTCCCTGACAATAGGCAATAGTTTCATGGTCATCGTTGGACTCTTAATTCAAGATTTTTTTATTGAATTCAAATTTCAATATCTGTCATGGTGGGATTTGAACCAGAGTCCCCGGAACATTATCTGCATGTCTCGATTGGCAGTCTCGCGATAGTATCATGAGGCTGTTGCCTCCTCTTAAACACGACTACATCCTTAGATTTCTGATTAGGTCTATTAAGGTGGGTAAACATTTGTGATTGTTTGAGTCTTAGATTATTTCTTAAATCTGTCACTCCATGGATGTGGTTACTTTTCTCAAGAAAAAAATACAAGATGTTCAATAATTCGTTAAGTGGGTCAATGAACTCACTTAGGTTTATTCAAATTAAGGTCTTGTTTATAAATATTTATAGATTGACACTGCAATACTGTTTTCTGATTACTTCATTAAATCATGGCTAATTACGCTTTGAGAATGAACAAATGTTATATTTGTGCCCAGTGGATATATCCAGGGAGGCCTCTCCTATTCTGAAATGCAACTGTGAATGCCACTGAGTCCCACTCAAGTATGCTCCCAAATCTCTGAGAAAGGTAATCACATTTCTCTACATTGTCACAATGATTACACTTCTACAGTCCTTAAATGGCTGTAAATGCTGAGGAAACATCGTGCAGCCATGAATATACATTGTGAATCATTGGAATCTCTTGCCCAAGGCCTCCAAAACCGGAGAAGAAGTACCCATAAAGGTACCAACCATCTTTAGCATCTCTGACCGGCCTAGGTCAAGGCGAGCAGTAAACAGTGGAAGAAGTGTACAGAAATCCGAGCATCTCACCCACTTGATTCTTCAAACACCACCTGCCCCTTTGCCAGTCTGGCTTTGGTTTGGTTCGTTACCTCAGGACCCCACAACTCTGCACTGGAAGAAAGGCAACCTCGTTCTTAAGCAATTGGCAAAAAAAAGAGTCTTGCTGTGTAATTGTGGCCTGAATTTGACCAGAAATCGGCCAAGTATCAATTTTGGCAAGTTTCATGGAAGGTTTTTCTCTGTGAGCCCTAACAAGTTTTCCCATGGTATCCTCTACAACTTGCTTAGCCCCGTTTGTCCTGTCTTCCTTTTCTCCAGAGGCAAAAGTATTCACAACTGCTGGGACCTCCCGGGATTCCTGGTGCCCATGCTATCTTTAAAACTTAGTTGTGCATGAGATCAAGCACTGTCAGCACAGAGCTGCCATAAAGGTTCCTGCGAACTACCGCAGAGAAAGTAGAAAGAGATTAGTCGGTTCAGCTTTCCTGACAGGGACCAGGAAGCCCCTGTAGATGAGGGAGAGCAGATAAGGGCTGTCTTCTTTTCTCAAGAAAGCAGGATAAGGCCATGCCACCAGACCCTGCCAGCCTGGTCCAAAGTTGGCACCAGGATCTTTGCAGTGTTGACAGTTCAGAGAAATGCCTAGCAATGTCACACAAAGATTAATGACCTTCACTGCTCTTCAGGGATATGTGCCAACACCTTGTCTCTGCTACCTAACACTCACTGTAACTCTGCTACTGCACTCACTTGTCATCAAGACGCATGGTCTATCACTCTTACTACCGCATGCAACAACTTCCCTCACTCGCTCTCACCACCCCCCACCACCGCTTGGATTGTGCATGGCCTTACTGCTCACTCAGGATATCTCACCACTTTCCCTCACCTGCATCAGGACTAAACAGGCACTTCACTCAGTCCCTCCCTTCTGCCTCATTCCAGGAAAAGTGCCAATGACAATAAGGCTGAATGAGCCGAGATGGGTAGTAGGGTGTCAAACATTTGTCTCCTCAACTCCTACAAGGGCAGAATCCTTGCCTTAGCTGGAAAAGGCTCTGACCATTCATGTGGTGATTCTGAAATCTCCATGTCCCCCTGCAACCAAGTAAAAATCATTGTCTATTGCTGCGCTGCCCTCCCATTACCACCAATTAGAATGTACTCTTAAAAAGTCGGATTGTCTGCTCCTATTTCCCACTGAATTCTCTTTTGTCTCCTGCAGTCACCAGTGGCATCTGCACAGTCTTACCATTGAGGGTGGTCCCAGAAGATATTATCTCCTCCTCCATCTCTGAGGAGGAAACCTCGAATCACTCAGGAGATGCACTGCAAAGTTGTCTCTTATAACCTCCACCGGCTGAGATGCTGTAACCTCAATGAGTACTTTAGCTAAATTAGAATTGGGAGCACATCACTGCCATGTCTCTACAGCTAGCTAATGAAGGAGCAGGTGTACCTTCCTCACAAAGAAACAGGACAGTTCCAATCGGCACATGGCAGTAGGAAGAATCACAAACAGGAACTGAAAAGTCTCCTCTCAGAACACTCTAGAGGTAACAATGCTCTCTACCTCCAGGGTTTTCCAACAATAACTCCAAAGCCAACATGCTTCACAATAGGGCAGGCTCTCTGCACCTCAACTGTGGAGCCTGAGACTGTATCCATATAAAATGGGAGGGGAAAGAAGAGGAGACTTTCTGAGGGCACATTGGGGCATGGGTGACACTTCATTGTACATACACTATCACATTCGTAACATATGTTCACTTTTCTTCATCAGCTGTGTGAGTGCATATCATTTTAGCTGCAACTAGAAGAATGAAGGTACAAAAGCAAGCCATCCTTGGCACTGCATACTGTTCTAGCATGGAACAACAGCTATTCTATCCATAGTGCTTATACTAGCATGAAACTATATCAGGATTGAAAGAAGGAGCCTTGGATGTCGTGAAGGCTTCAATCTAATTGTAACTTCAACTTTCATTATACTGAATGCATCACGTTGAAAGATCAAAGTGTTAAGTTGCCTTTGCAATTTGGCTCACACATGAATGCTGGCCTCAGCAATGATAACGGCAATAAAAGATCTGTCAGCCCTGCAAAGTTCTCCTTAATGACATCTGGAGACAAGTGTCAAAATTGAGAGAGCTGTCTCACAGATTAGTCAAGCAACAGCCGGACAATGTCCCATCACCATCCCTGGATATTCCTGTCCACTGACATGTCAGCCCTGGCACAGGTAGTGGCACATTGGCATACAGTCAGGAGGGAGTTGCCCTGGGAGTCCTCAACAATGACTCAGGATGCCATGAAGAGCTATGGCATCAGGTCAAACATGGGCAAACACAGTACTATCTCCCGCTAGCTGATGATCCTGTGCTCTTAAGGGAGTACTGAGCGTGGCAAAGAGAGTTCTTTCGGTTTTTAATTAAAAAAGAACACTTAGATCCTTCTGCATCTCTGAATTCTGCAGTCATTCTCCTTTAGGTAATACTGTGTTTTTTAAATTCTTCTTGCAAAAGTGAATAATTTCAGATTTTCCCACATTTGACTTGTGTCATAAGAGTACCACCCTCCCCTCCTGATTTAACCTGGTTTTTTTTCCCTCTAATCAACCTGTTCAAAGATGTTATTACACAGTTCTAGAGCAGGAAGGACTTGAACCTGAGCCTCTTTTCCATGGGTAGAGACATTACCACTGCACCACAAGAGGGCCACTCTTCCCATCTCATAAGTTATTGATTAAAATTGTAAACAGCTGAGCTTCCAGCAAGTGCCCTTGCGGGACTCCACTCATCACATCCTGCCAATCAGAAAAAGATGTATCTACATTTAATCTCTCTTTTCTTCGCATGCTAATATGTAACCCATGCAACCATGTGCTTCTACTTTGTGCAATAGTGTTCTATGTGACGCCATGTCAAATGTTCTATGGGAAGCCAAGTACAGCAATCTCAAGATTCCTCCTTATCTACATTGCATTTTACTCCTTCAAAGAAATCCAACAGGTTAAGCAAGACTTTCATAAAACCATGCTGACTCTTCTTGGTTACTTTGAATCTTTCTAATTACCTAGAAATAACCAGCCTTTAGTTTCCTGTTTTCTGCCTCCCTCCCTTTGTGAATAATATTTTCTAGTCTAATGGAACCTTTCCAGAATTTAGTGAATTTTGGAAAATTAACACCAATGCACCTGCTACCTCATTAGTGTTGGATAAAAATAATCAGAACCAGACATTTTATCAGCCATTGATTCCACCAATTTGTTCATCAGTACATTTATTTTTGGTGATTGTAATTTCACCAAGCTTCTCTCCTCCTTCCATCTCCTGACTCTCAGCTATTACTGTTTTGTTCATTTTATCACCCATTTTCTTATTTTATTAATTCCTCATTCTCACTCTCTAAAGGACCAAAATGCACTCTATTTGTATTCATTCATGAGATATGGTTGCTGATAGTTATGCCAGCATTTATTGCCAATCCCTAGAAAGCAGTTAAGAATCAATCACATGTTTTGTGTGTCTGGAGTCACATGTAGGCCAGATCAGATGAGAATGGCAGATTTTCATTCCTAAAGGACATTCATGAACCAGATGGTTTTTACAACAATTGACAGTGATTACATGGTCAACATCAGGCCAGCTTTTTATTAAATTCAAATTTTACCATCTGCTGAGGTAGGACTTGAACCCATGTCCACAGAACATCAGCGTGGGATTCTGGATTATGAGTGCAATGACATTGCCAAGACACAACTGCCTCCCCCTGTTTAAATGCTTTGTCAAGTAGTGTGAGAGATTTTCATCTGCCCACGATTCAATACACACTGAAAAATGGAGCAAATTAACATTTCTTTTAAAAGTCATTTGCTTTTGATGGCTTGACCATGAAGATGGTTCTGACTACCACAGCGGTGTCACTGTGCAAGGAATACTGTTGTTCCCCAATTCACATGCCTCATGCTCCATATGAAGATTTCCCACATTGATTTGCATTTCCTCTTTTTAAAACTGGTTCAGTTTGTCTCAAGAACATTTTATTCTATTTATGAAAATCTAAACAGATTTTATGAAAGAATTTTTACATATCCAAGTGATTTCTCTTCATGTGTTGAAATATTATAAATACCACTAATATGTGCACCAGATTTATCACAATCTAGACAGAAGTAAAACACATGCCTTCCCTAAATGTGATGTGTAACATCTATAACAGTGCTAAAACCAGCTTCTGTTGTATACCTACTGATGCAGTGCTTGACTTAAGCTGGTTTTTCTGTCGTCCCACTATTTACTGGTTTGCTCTTGGGATTAGAGAAATCTATTGCTATATTAGAATCTTCTACAAAACACCAACATAAGCTGACAAGGCATTTTCAGTGCTGAAGCACTGTTTGTCTTTAATTTTCAGTCAATTCAAACACATTTGTATCAAAAAAGCACACCAATTACATTCTCTAGAAAATCATTTTTGTCTTTAATCAAATAACTCCAGTTATTGTTTATTATTAGCCACAAAACATGCAGGAATTTATTTTAGTTCTAGTTTCATCTTCTAATTGATATAATAAGCTGCTTACTCTGCATACTTCCATTAGATTTTCCCTGTGCTTACTCACAAAAAGGGTGTCTGATGTGGTGAGTATCAGAAATGCATGCGTACATGGTTGCTTGGAAGCAAAACAATGCAAGCTTGTGCTGAAAAATGGGTGCTCTAAACTTAACAGCTTATGATTGTTCAACAATTTCTTTTTCTTTCTCCTTTCCACCAGTAATACGCTATGATGTATTCAGATATGTGGATTATGCCGACGTCTGTTCAAATTAGTTGCATATTGTAGTTCCATACTGAAATAATTCATGAGAAAAACTCTGCAGTTACGTCGTAACTTAATGCTGAATTAGATTACAACATTCAACTGTTGATTTTTAATTTTATCTGGGGCTTTTGCGAACTGATTTTGAGTACGTGACAATTGTCCATCGCTGATTGGAAATACAGGGCTGAATCTTACCAGAAATTGGCTAGGTGTCATTTTCATCGAGTTTCATGGAAGATTTCTTTTTTTTTTGAGGCCTGGGAGGTTTCTCACACAAATGTCCCAAACTCACCTCATTTCATTGAACCACGTCCCTGTGATGCTCCACTCGTCAGATTCTCTCACTCAAAATAGGCAAAAGTACTTGTCATTGCCAGGATCTTCCAGGATTCCTGGCACAGGCTATTGTGCACCCAGTCAAGAGCTGGCAGCATGCAACTGCCCTGCACGGTTCCAGTGAACTGGCTCGGAGACGGGAGGCAGTGGCAAGTTAGCTCCGTGCTTTGCTGACAGTGTCCAGGAAGTCCTTTTGGATGAGATAATGTAAATAAGAGCCAGCTTCCTTCCTCAGGAATGCCAGAAGAGACCATGCCACAAGACCCTGTCTATCTGGTCTGAAGTTACTACCAGGGTCCGCTCCAGGTATGTGTGTACTTGTTATTCACACCACAATGAAAGGAAACATGAATCGCTCCTCGCACAGGAAGTTTCAGGCTCAAAGTCTTACTATTGCTGACTCTCCAGGTGTATGCAATCCTTGCATTCCTCCCTTGGTGGTCCTCACTTTCAAACCTATTGGCTTTGACCTTCCCCAAGTTTCCACCCAACCGTTATCTAAATGTTCATACCTCCACTTTATACCCCAGCTCCAGGCATTTCGAAAAAATGTGACAGATATAGTTGTGCAATGGCCCTTCATCAAAACCAGGGTATTTCTAATTGTCAATGACTCCCCCTCCCACATCACCAGTTTCCTTTCAACATTCCATCATCTCCTCCCCTTATATAATGTGTTTTTCCCTTCATAACTGTCATTCCCTTTGCATCCCAGCATGCTGCCTCCAGTTCCTGCAATTAAGTCCAATGATATACCCCCTTGACTTTTAGTGAATGCATCCCCAGATTGACCATGTTCAACCCTCTTGAACAATTTAGATGGAGAATCTCAGACAGTTTGTGACCAGGCCCCTGAATGATCTCTGTACAGCCCTCCAACTGACTACCAGCGGTTTCCTGGACTGATTACACTAGACTCACAGGACTGACCATAGCATATTCCCTGGGTTACAGAGGTACTGACCCCCTAATTCTTACTGCCCTAAGTGGCTCTAACTGTGTTCAAACCTTAGATTAATATTTGGAAACTGCCCTTGACTTATTGAACCTGGACCCACTGACTTAAGAGTGTCTCCCTTGACTTAACTGAGGGTTACTTCCCTTAGACTTTGAGACATGGCTATTTGGTTAGTGTGCATACAGCATATTTGGCACATAGGCTGCTGGCACATGGTGCAGGAATGAGATTGGTGTAGCATGGCAACATAGAGCAGCAAATCAATCACTACTGGAAACTATGCCAAGCTGCCTGGCTTTGTGCCTGCACTCAAAGGCAGATCAACATTGAAGTGCTGTCAGGGGACAAAGTGCAAAAATGCAAGGAAAGGCAAAGCATTGTTGCGAGCATTGAGGTAGGCACAGGAAGTTAGTGAGCTGTAAGAGAGAGAGCGAACTGCTCTGAGATGCACCTTTCTTGAATCTACCAGATGTATCAGATTTCAATGAAAGGTGCCAGTGTAACATTAAAGTATAATGCAGTGAGGCTGGTATGTGTTGAATGCCAAGGTCCATAGTCACTGTCCATTGAGAGTGCCCTAGGATGTTTGTGCTGGGTACCAAGATGGAGATCTTGGGGAGCAAGCGGTAAGCTGCAGTCATTAGGTAATCACTCTGGCTTTCATGTTAGGAATTCTTAATGTCTAAGACAACAAGGTGCAGAGCTGGATGAACACAGCAGGCCAAGCAGCATCATAGGAGCAGAAAGGCTGACGTTTCGGGCTTAGACCCTTCATCAGAAAA
>NC_063338.1:70221278-70234066 GCF_021869965.1 Rhincodon typus
TGCCATTTTTCTTTGTCTTGGCTCAAATAATATGGGACAAGCATTAACTGCAAACAAATTTATCATGTTGAAACTTTATTCTGCATTAAACTTCAGGCCTTAAATGATTCCTGCAGAGGATTATCCTCCTGAGAACATCATTGCTAACAGCAGCCAACTAAGATGCCATTGACAAGCTTGAAACTAATATCTGCCAAACAATGCAGTAGATTCCTCTAAACGATTACTGCTGTACTCCACTAAGTTGTTATCACTGTCTTGCATCGTTGGATACATGCCACCATCAGGACTGCATGCATGCGAATGAAGAACGTGGGGACAAAATCAACATAGATAAGCTCAACTCTTTATTCTGCAAAAATTTCATCTCCAAGTTCAAAGTAAGAGTGAAAAATACTTAGAAAGCAATAAAGCAGTGAGAACCCATTAATCAAGCATTAAACAAAAATCATTGTGAAACCCTGGTTAAAGGCACACTGTTGAATTGATTATTGCCAGTACAGCTATGTTGTGCTGCTTTAAATAAATATTTTCCACTTAGTTCCAGCTTTTACCCTTGAATATCCTGACAGTGCACAAAATTCTGATACAAGACAATGGCTTTTTTCCTGGCTTAATCCAGGTGCGCTCACAGAGAAAGTGTTCCATAAAGATTCTTGGATGCTTTGAACATGCCCACTGTCTTCATACCACAATAGTATATTACTTTCCATTCCAGTTTAAATAAGTAAGCTCTAAAGATCTCAGAAAGCTAATTGAAATAGATAACAGGAACATAAATTATGCTTTGATTGCAGTAATAGCCATTGTATTATGTGAACCATGTATTACAAGATTGATTGTTCCAGAGATGTAGACCAATAACACAGCATACTGGTATTTAAATCTTTTGCACCACATAGTGGAAAGGGTCCAGATTTCACAGTCCTACCCTCAAACAAGGCCTTTTGGGTAAAGGGCCTGGTAAAATTGAAGTGAAGATGATGGAACAGATCTTATTGGTCAACCCAAGAGTAGAATTGGCAGATTTGTAGTAGATTAGCTGGTTATCCTCTTCAGTTGACATATAATGTGACCTAAAGCTGGGGAAGGCAGGCACAAGTTATAAAGAGGGTGACAGTAAATGTCAAAAATATAATCAGTTGTGGTATGCACTGGGGATTCTCGTACAGTGGTAACGTTAGCAGACTTTTGATCCAGAAGTCTTGACTATTGCTCCAAAATGACAGGTTCAAATCCAATCCTGGTAGTTGGAGGAAATTCTGCAACAAGTAACCTGGGAAGGGGAAGAGTTACCTTGATGTTGTGTTCCAGACAGTCTGTAGCTTAAACATTTCAAATTTGGCCAATGGTCAGGGTCAGGAAGGTGTGATGACAAGTGAGGCAGGTAAACTGATCCTGAACGTAGCACTGGAGGAGCCTTAGCTCTTGACTTTGCCCAACAGGTATGTTATAATTGCTCCCAGTGGTAAGGGATTCTATAATTAGGGAGAGAAATAGAATGATCGAGAGTCCTGTATGGAACGTTGCCTACCTGATGCTAAGGTGAAGGGCATCTCAAGTCGGCTTGAAAGGATACTGGAGACGGAGGGGAGGATCCACTTGTTGTGGTGCATGTTGGCACCAATAACATAGGCAAGAGTAGGTACAAGATTCTGTTTAGGGAAATCAGGAATTAGGAATAAAATTAACAAATAGGGCCCCAGGGGTGTAATTTCTGAATTATTACCTGAGGCACATGCAGATTAGCAAAGAGATAAGAAGGTTAGGGAAGTAAACGCATGGCTAAGGAAATGATGCGGGAAACAGTAGTTCAATTTCATGGGGCATTGGCATCCGAATTGTGTCAGGAGGGAATTGTACCATCAGAACAGGCTCCACATGGACTGAGATAACAAGGTGTAGAGCTGGATGAGCACAGCAGGCCAAGCAGCATCAGAGGAGCAGGGAAGCTGACGTTTCAGGCCTAGACCATTCTTCAGAAAGCTTTCCTGCTCCTCTGATGCTGCTTGGCCTGCTGTGTTCATCCAGCTCTACACCTTGTTATCTCAGGTTCTCCAGCATCTGGAGTTCCTACTATCTCTCCACACGGACCAATCTGGGGCCAGGATCCTGGCAGAAAGGCTAAACAGGGTGGTCACAGGACTTTAAAATATTTAAAGGTAGAGGGGCTCAGGAGAGGTAGTTAATATTTCCAGAACAAGTAATAGGGCAGAGTATGGAAAGGCTCAGGAATCTAACTTGAGGCACAGCAGATAAGAAGACAACGATGAGAAGGGGGTCAGTCAATGCAGGACTGGAGATATTGTACTTAAATGCACACTGTATACAAAACAATGTAAATGAACTTGTGGTGCAGATTGAATATTGTGAGCAGTTTTAGGCCCCATATCTAAGGAAGGATGTGCTGGAATTGGAGGGAGTCCAAAGGCACACTAAAACAATCTCAGGAATGAAGGGTTTGCCATTCAAGAAGCGGCTGAGGACTCTACATCTTTACTCGATGGAGTTAAGGAGGATCGGGGGGATATCATTAAATCTTATAAAATACTGAGAGGTCTTGATCGATTGGAAATGGAGAAGATGTTTCCGTTCATACGAGTGAAAGAATGACCCTTTAGAACTGAGATGGGGAGGAATTTCTTCAGTCAGACAGTAGTGAATCTGCAAAACTCATTGCCACAGAAGGTTGTGGAGGCCAACTCACTGAGTGTCTTTAATGCAGAGATCAATAGGTTCTTTATTAGCCAGGGGATCAAGGGTTAGGAGAAGGCAGGAGAATGAGGTTGAGAAACTTATCAACCATGATTGAATGGTGAAGCAGGTTTGATAGGCTAAATAGCCTACTTATGTTCCTATATTTATTGTTTAACGCTCAATGTCATCCAGGACAAAACAACACATTTCATTGGCACCCTATCCATCATGAATCCACAGTGGTATCAATTTGTACCACCTATAAGATGCACTGCAGAAATTCACCAAGGCTCCTTACCACCAAGGCACTTTCCATACCTGCAAATTCTCTCACCCAGAAGGACAAAGGCAGAAGATGGGCAAGAACATTACCAACTGCAAGTTACCTTCCATGATACTCACTACACCAGCTTGGAAATATATCCCTATTGCTTCATTGTTGACTGGTCAAAATCTTGGATCTCCCTTCCTGACAGCACTGCAGCTATACCTTCACTACATGAACTGCAGCAGTCCAAGAAGGCAGATCACCACCACCTTCTCAAGGGCAATTAGGGTTGGGCAATAATTGCTCAATATCCAGCAATGCTCATCATCCTATGAAAGAATAAATGAATGGAGATACAGAAAGTCAATGGACCTGTCAATCCCACAGCATTCACTGATGTCTTATGGTCCGGAATTAACACTGAGGTCAAGCATCAACACAATTACGTTGAAAAGATGGCCAGAAATATGCTTTTTCTAAAAACTCTGGATTGATTCTTTATGAATGTTTGGCTAAGATCTGTAATTGACTAATCTTAGTCACAGCTTAGTAGAGTGGTGACTTTTTTTGACATCTTTCTGATGTTGTAATCACTTCATCTTTCTGTAGACTGTTTTATTTCAACATATGTGTTTATTTATATGACTAAGAATAAATTAAGTGGATTTTAACTTCCGGTCATTGTTACTGTGAAAGGCTGTGTATGTGTGACACTTTTACGAGGTTTTAAGGTGAGCAGTTTTGTTTCACAGGAAACTTGCTCACGTTGAGAGTTTCAGGAGCATTTTAACAATCACCAGATTTGTCAACACTTCTACACAGACAGCAGACTTGTGTCCAGCCTATGCCTGCTTCCCTGTCACAAAGGTAGCTAGGTGAACTCCTCAACGTCAGAGACAGGAGTTTAGCAAATTCCTGGGTCCTGATACCAGTCTCCTCGATGAAATCTAGCCCTGTGTAACAGTCACTAATAGAAAGTTATGATGTGATTTTTTTAAAAAAAGCTCTTTTAAAGGCCAGCATAAGTTTTTTTTTAAAGGAAAGCCTTAATAAAGACTGTTTTGAAATGGCTGCAGGCCCAAATAGAACTGTACATTTCAAACTGGGCCTCCAGTCTGAAATTCAGGAGCTACACTAAATTGAATCATCAATTTAATTATGTTTCACTGGTGTTGTCCAGGAGATAATGAAGTTTAATTGTCGATTCACTGTAAGAATGTAAATTAGGTGCTGAGTAGAACAAAAGTTCAGAACCACAGTGGGAGAAGGTCTAATTCTCGAAGTGCCAATGCCATAATTTGAACATGATTAAGCTTTTGTGAAGAGATCACATGATAACAGCGGCCATTTTATCCTGCCGGCTGAGAATGATACAAAAGGGTAAGTAGGCTGCCCAGTGAAATAGAAATTCCATCTTGCACCATCTGGAAGAAAACTCTCTCCAGAGAGATAGAGAGGGAGGGACAGACAGCTAAACACCTCAAAATAGCTGGTCATTTTTTGTGGAGTAACAGGGCAGCTCAAAGTGCTACACTTACAGGATCTGAAGCCAGAGATCTGCTCTCACTCCTAATATCTGTTTGTCCTGCTGAATCCACCTCTCTAAGAAGTAACAACTGTTTAACTAGAGAAGCTATTGCAGCTGCTGGATATGACTTTGAGGGTTAAGACCACAAGAAATAGGAATAGAAATAGGCCATTCAGCCCCTCAAGCCTGCTCCGCCATTCAATAGAATCAAGGCTGATCAGCTATTCCCCACATCCACTTTCCTGCTGTTTTCCCATAATTCTTGTATACCCTATTAATCAAGAATCTATCTATCACTGCCTTACATGTACACAAGATTAATTTAGGATATCTGGTTGGCATGGACGAGTTGGACAAAAGGGTCTATTTCTGTGTTGTACATCTCAATGGCTCTATGACTCTGCCTCCACAGCTCTCTGTGGCAAGGATCCAAAGACTCAAAACTCTCTGAGAAAATAAGTTTTTTCTCATCTCAGTCTTAATTTGGGGCTCCTTAATTCTAAGACTATGCCCTCTGGTTCTAAAGTCTCCCATGAGGAGAAATGTCATCTCAGCATTTGCTTTGGCAAGCCCCTAAAGAATCCAATAAGTTTCAAAGAGGTCACCTCTCATTCTTTTAAAAGCCAGTGAGTAGACTCCCAATCTCGTTAAAATGTTTGCTCACAAGATAATGCATCCATACTGGAAATCCTAGTGAATCTTCTCTGAACTGCCTCCAATGAAATAATATATTTTCTTAAATAAAGGGGCCACAACTACTCACAATACTGCAGATGTGTTCTCACCAGCACCTTGTACAGTTTCAGTAAGGCTTCCCAACTCTTTTACTCTGAACCCCTTGAAATAAGGGCCAACATTCCATTAGCCTTCCTGATTACCTGCTTCACCTGTGTGCTAGCTTTTTATGATTTATGCATGAGTGCCCTAAAGTCCCCTTGTGTTGCAGCTTTTTGCAGTTTTTCTCTATTTAAATAATACTCTGGTCTTTTGTTCTGCCTTCCAAAATGAACAACTTTACATCTGCCCACAATGTACTCCGTTTACAAACATTTTGCCCACTTACTGAGCCTATCAATAGCTCTCCGCAAACTATTTGTAGCCCTCTTTCAACCTGCCTTTCCAATTATTTTTGGGTCATCTGCAAATTTTGGTATTGTACATTCACTTCCCACCTCCAATTGATTAACCTCTGCACTTCAGCAAGAAAGGATTCAAGCAACATGGTTCATGGTTACCACAGAGAGTTATTGGGACTCATAAGATGCTTTATTTTATCTGTATTTGTTTCAATAGTGTAACCTGTACTTTTACTTAATATGTTTACCTCTTTACTCTAAGGAACTTTCAGTAATATCTTGTAGTAAACTGAACTTTAGCCTGTTTAAACAAAAGCTTGACTGTTAGTCTATTGGAACTCGAATCACAGAAATGAAAAGAAATTGTCTAAAGAAGATATATTAATTCACAGTCCACTGACCATGCTGGACACCTGCCTGGTTCTTGCAGTGTATGTTTTTGTTGAGCGTAAAATAAATATAACAAAATGGAAAGGGACCATTCAGATGGTAAAAGAAATATTTGGCAAACAAAAATAAAACCAGACAATTAGAATTTATTGTAGAAATTCAGCTTCAGTTAAACAAACACTGATAATTGAAAATGTCTGTACAACTGTGTAAGGTCACTTCCCAATGTGAATTGGTATAAGTTGTTTGAAGTGAAGCTTCAGGCTCCTTTGACAGGATTTAAACACTTAAAGAGCTGAAAGTAAATTACAGAAAATTGATAAACAAATAGAAGTCCAAAGTAATGGAAATTCAGAATTCCACATTATAAATAGGAGAAAGCATGTGTTGATTGAATGGAGGTTGCTCTTATTGAATTTATTCGATGTTTTAAGGTTGTGACTGATTTATATTATATATGAGAAGGTGTTAGACAAAGGGACTTAAAAAAGAACTTGTTCAACTATTTTAAGGCTGAAGGAATCAAGGAATCAGCAAATAAATTGGATTAAAAATGGGTCTGACAATACCAAATAGAGAGCAATCATGAATAGCAGCAATTCAAACTGAGCAACTATGACTACTGAAATCCAGCAGTGAGTAAGTCATGGCAACCAGAATAGTATAATGCCTGGAATAGAAGTCCAAGATAATACTCCAAGTGGCACCATCTGGACTTCTGTACCTAGTTCTGATCACTACACCAACAAAAAAGCTGCAGAACAATTAGAAAGAGGATGGCGACTAACAGTCTAACCACAGGAGAGCATTGGCTGGTTAGGTAAAGCATTGTGACTCAGGTTCTAATGCAAAAAATAATGAACGGAAAGCAATGATTTATACATTTAAAATTGTGATGGCACCTAATGAAGCAAAAGATCACTGTGTGGAGCTGGGGCAAGCAATTTTACAACTTTATGAGAAAAAAATAAGTTTCTTCTCACTTTGAATTGCTCCAATGGAATGAAATCATATGCAAAACAGTGAAGGCAGATTCTGTGGAATGCTTCGGGGAAGGAAACACACAAGTTCCTAATTTGAGAGAAAGTTAGTTGATGTTAGGGGAAAAAGAATAATGAATATCTAGAAGACACATCCCAATCATTAGACTTCAGTGAGGATAAACTGGTGACTTTTTCAATTATGTTCTAAGAGCAAAAAAAAGCATCTCTGAATTCAAGACCGTGCTAGCATATGTGTTTCCTGACGCAATCAAGTTCTATCACAATGCAATATGTCTGTATCATACAGCTTATTCTCGGATTCTTTAGAATTAATTAGTTGTTTTCATTTTGCAAGATTCAAATAAAACTTGTGAGTCAGCAAACAGAAAATTAAATTCATTTGCTCTAGAGTCTGAGAATTACTTGAGGAATATTCCAATATATTACTGGATGGTTAAAAAGATCTAAATCTGATGAATACCAAGCTTTCAGGAAAGTGCTTCAGCTGACCACGCAGACATTTCTAGCAAATCATTGCTGCTGTTTAAAGCATGCCTTGTCCCATCAAAATAGGGAGGCAACCAAGATTAACGTGAATCGTGCAGTTCACATTCAGAGTAATAGACTTTCACTTAGACTTAATTTACCGATGAGTGTTACCATGATCAATGATGTAGTCTGTTAGGACTGGAAAGTAGCATAGAAATATTGTAAAGTCAATTCAAATGGTGACTCTCTCTAGACATATAACTCTAACACCTGATCTGTTGTTCATTGTAACTTCTGGAAGAAGGGCATTTTGTTTTTTTTAAATTTATATCTGTGCACTTTTATTTCAAGTAAGAAAAAATGCTTAATCATCCAACATGCATATCCACTAATGAAAAATATGCCAAGGTGTTTGAGGTGTGACTTACATTCACAAGTGGTGCTCACCCAAAGTACATATCTATTCATTTGACTTTTCATTAATGTCATGAATACCCAACAGATCAAAGCTCATTCTTGTTTATACCATGTATAAGAGACAATATAAATATGATTCAATTATTATGTTCTTTTCCAATCAGGTTTCTTCACTAACTGGAATTTCTGGTGTACCCCTTTTGTGAATTGTCACTTTACGGACCAGAAGATATCCAGAAGCTACCCAGAAACTGAAGATTCTCCAGCTCACAGCTAGGTGGTGGTAGTCCTTGCTGCCATTGTCATTTTTAACTTTACAGATCTATGAAATATAAACCCACTGAGCTATCATGGCATCCAATAAACCAGTGAAAGGTTGACTTGAGATTTGTAAGAGTTAAATAAAGGTAAAAATTAACGTGTGGACACATTGAAAAGGATGAAAGGATGAATATATTGATGAAAGAATAATATTGACACAATCACAATGTAAAATATCAGGTTCAAAAAGAACAATCAATGAGGTTTTGCACTAGCTCTGAATCAAATAAAGCTGGTGAAGGGTGCTGTACTCTATATGCACCTAATTTGAGCAGTTGGACAGTGTTTATATGAATAGCTTTTACTGAAGCACTCAGTGCATGCCCTTACCTCCAGCCTAATGTTCACTGAAAAGACAAAAAAAAATTACAAGGATAAATGCTATTAACCAAACCATGTGTATTTTCTAATGGATGGCTTTAATGTTTTAACACCATCATCTCATTAGAAAGTCAGTTGCATCTAATAAACAAAAATCTTCCAAACACAAAGCTGCAGAAAAATATTGAATTCTTTATTAAATTATTTTCTGAACACAAACTATGTTTTGATCAAGTTTATACTGTCAACCTGAGAGAACATAAGTGCTAATTAATTCAATTAGTAACATGTGGCTGAAAATACATGTTACAAATTTTCACTTATTTTAGTTCTAAATTAGAAGTTTTGATTTAACATAAAATAAACATTAGGAAAACCTGTTTCAATGATCACAGGAACAAAAACAAAATTGCTGGAAAAGCTCAGCAGGTTTGGCAGCACCTGTGAAGAAAAAATCAGAGCTAACATCTCGGGTCCGGCGACCGCAGGCTGTGTTAGCTTTTGAAATGACATTTTGAAATGTTAATTTCAGGTATGAGAGAAAATCACATGGGTATGACATTGCTTTCTCTTAAATATTATAGTTTAATCTTAACCTATAAACTTAAGAGAGGCTCATAGTCACATAGTGAATTGGTTGGTAACACTTTCTCTTCTGCATCAGAAGGTTCAAAATTCAAATCTTCCACCAGCACTTGGACATGTAACCTTGCTTGAGATTTCCTTGCAGTACTGTTGAGGTTATATTGTCAAAGCACTGGCTGAGAGAAGAGATATTAAAGCAATGTCCCATTTACCTGGTCTCTGACTAGCATGCATGCCAAGTTCTATGGACACACTCAGAAGTGCAGGGGGATAACACAGTGTGGAGCTGGACTAACACAGCAGGCCATGCAGCATCAGAGGAGAGGGAAAGCTGATGTTTTGGGTCAGGACCCCTCTTCAGAAATAAGGGAGGGGAAGTAGGCTCTGAAATAAATAGAGGGTGGGGGGGCGGAGCAGTGATAGCAGGTGGATAGTGGAGCGGATAGGTGGAGAAAAGACGGACAGGTCAAGGAGGCAGGGATGAAGCTAGTAAAGGTGAGTGTAGAGGGTTCTCTTGATTTTCTAGTCCACACTTGCTCCTCAACCAATGCCACAAGAGCCAAGATTAATAGCCTCTCAACCTCACATCATAGTTTCAGTACCATTCTGTGGTAGATTAGCTACTGTGTATATTTACAAAACAATAGTGGTTCCATTTTGTTGGGGATATGATAATTTCCGAGATAAGTGCAAGATTCTTCTCATTTCAATGAAAGATCCCATTCTATTGGCTTCCCTCATTCATAGCCCTGCTTGCAGACTAAAGTTTTACACTTCACACACTAGGACACTCAGATCCCTCCACTTCACAGAGCTCTACAATGGCTTACTATTTAGATAATATGCTTCATTTTATTCTTACTGCGAAAATATACTACATCACATTTTCCCACATCATATTCCATTTGCCCACTCATTTTACCTATCTATATCCCTTTGTAGCCTCCTCACGTCCTCTTCACAACCTTCCATCATCAGCAAATTTAGCAGCCATGCATTCAGTCCCTTCATCCAAGTCAGTTTAATAAATAGTAAAATGCTGAAGCTGGATCCCTGAGAATAATTTTATTTATGCTGTAGATTTTTTTTTGCCTTTTCAATGAGCATTGGGCTGGAGGTAAGGATACGCTCTGAATGCTTCAATGAAAGCCATTTCATATAAAACTCCATCTGCTCTAGCTTTAGTCCATGTTGAATACAATATCCTTCACCACTTGATTTGGTTCAGAACTAGTGTAAAACTTCAGTAATTATTCTTTTTTAGTTGAGCCGATACTACATTCCTTCATTAAAATCTTACAGTTCTCACCCTTTACAATCTATTCACAAATGTCAATTTTCTGCTTTCATCAACAATTTTGCACATCTCGAATTAACCTTTCACTGGATGCCGTAATAGTTGGATGGGATTTAAAATTCACACATTAAAAAAATTAATATCCATCAGTTTCCCTTTATCCACAGCACATGCTACTTTTTCATAGAACTCAAACAAATTGGTTAAATATGATTTCCCTTTCACAAAACCATGCTGACTCTGCCTGATATCCTGAAATCTTTCAAAGATAACATCTTTAGTAATTGTGTCTGACATCTTCCCTATGATAGATGCTAAGCCAACTGGCCTGTATTTTTTTACTTTCCATTTCCTTCCCTATTTGAATAAAGGAGTTACCTTCATTATTTTCCCATTTATTGGAAGCTTCCCTAAATTTAGGGAATCTTGGCAAATTAAAACCAATTCATTACCTACATGTAAAAAAAGAGCTGTGGATGCTGGAAATCAGAAATAAAAATAGAAATTGCTGGAAAATCTCAGCAGGTCTGGTAACACCTGTAGATGGAAATCAGAGTTAAAATTTCAGGTCCAGTGACCTTTCTTGAGAATGGAGGAACTATCCCACTAGCTTTTTCTTTTGAAAACGTAGGATGAAGCTCATCATGACCAAGGGGCCTACCATCCTGCAGCTCCAACCATTTGCTCAGTATCACTTCCCTGGTGGTTATAAATTTCTTGAGTTACATAGAAAAAAACAGGAAATAGGTGCAGGAGTAGGCCATTTGGCCCTTTGAGCCTTTCCACCATTCAATATGAACATGACTGATCATTCAAATTAGTATCCTGTTCGCATTTTCTCACCACACTCTTTGATTCCTTTAGCCCTAAGAACTATATTAAACTCCATCTTCAAATCATTCAATTTTTAAGTCTCAACTGCTTTGTGTGGAGAAGAACTCCAGAGGCTCACCACTCTCCAGGTGAAGAAAATTCTTCTCATCTGTCTGAAATGGTCTGTACAGTATCCTTAAGCTGTGATCCCTGTTTCTGGACTCCCCACTTATTGAGATCATCTTTCCTGCATCTACCCTGTCTAGTCCTGTGAGAATTTTAAAGGTTTCTATGAGATTGCCCTCATTCTTCTAACCTCCAGTGAATGAAGTATTAACCGATCCAGTCTCTCTTCATACACCAATCCCACCACTTACCCTAGGTTTTTATTGTCCATTAAATCCCATCAGTCACCCCACCACCATTTCCCCAGTAATACTGATTTCCTTCAGTTTCTACCTCTTACCAAACCCTGTGTTCCCCAACATTTCTGAGACATTATATGTGTCTTCCTTTGTTGAGGCAAAACCAAAATATGCATTTAATTGATCTGCCATCTTCTTGCTCCCCATTAAAGCCTCTCCTGTTTCTGACTGCAATGGACTTAGATTTTCTTCACTAATCTTTTTCTCTTCACCTGAGTTTCTCCTTGTCTCCCATTTCCTGATTTACAGCTATTTCTGGGATGTTACTTACACTCACTACAGTGCAAGATTGATCCAAAATGCACATTCAATTCATCTAGCATGTCCTTATTTTCCATTATTAATTCATCACTCACTTTTTACAAGACAATCATTCAGTTTGTTAACACTTTTTCTTAAAAATATCTATACAACCTTACTAGCTGCTTCTATATTTCCAGATAACTTACTCTTGTACTCTAATATTTCTCTCCTTATTAATCCTCTAGTTTTTCTTTGCTTTTTTTATATTCTGCCCAATTTTCTGATCTGCCAACCATCTTTTCATGACTACATGAATTATAAGTGTGATACAGTGTTTAGCTTTTTGAGTTAACCAGAGATGGTGGGTTCTCCACTTGGAACTTTTCAGTCTTGTTGGAAGGCATCTATCCTGTGTATTCCAAATTTTTACAAGATGGTGGTGCCGGCATGTTAGGGAGTGTTAGGGCTCCTAAGACTGTATTGCCCAGGCTGGCCACATCCTTCTCTCTTTCTCCCTCTCTACTTTTCCATCCTTTCTGTTCTCCTTTCTTTCTTTCATCTTCTGATGTTGGGGGAAGCTGAAGCATTGTTCAAGAGTCGTCAGTAGCAGTAGTGGTGGTGCCCAGATCGAGGAATCCTGGTTTTGGTAGGCCCAGAGCTTGGACTCGGCAACTTGGTGGGTCATCAGTTGCGCTGTGGCTTGGTGCACAGAGGCAGCTACATCCTTTGTCAGTATAAAGTTGAGTTCAGGACGACTGGAGGGGAGTTCCTGGCGTGGGACCAGAAGTGAGGTTGGCAATGGACAGGCGGTGAGGCCTGCTGTGATCTGGAGATGAGATCCAGCACAGTCTGGAGGTTAGACCCAGCGCAACCTGGAGGTGAGACCCAGCGCAATCCGGAGGTGAGACCCGGCACAGCCTGAAGGTGAGACCCGG
>NC_063338.1:70234076-70325317 GCF_021869965.1 Rhincodon typus
GCGCAATCCGGAGGTGAGACCCGGCACAGCCTGAAGGTGAGACCCGGCGCAATCCGGAGGTGAGACCCGGCGCAGCCTGGAGGTTAGACCCAGCGCAATCCGCAGGTGAGAGCCGGCGCAGCCTGGAGGTGAGACCCAGCGCAATCTGGAGGTGAGACCCGGCGCAATCCGGAGGTGAGACCTGGTGCAGCCTGGAGGTGAGACCCAGCGCAGTCTGGAGGTGAGACCCAGCGCAGCCTGGAGGTGAGACCCAGCGCAATCAGGAGGTGAGACCCGGCACAATCCGGAGGTGAGACCCAGCGCAATCCAGAGGTGAGACCCGGTGCAGCCTGGAGGTGAGACCTGGTGCAGCCTGGAGGTGAGACCCGGCGCAGCCTGGAGGGGAGACCTGGTGCAGCCTGGAGGTGAGACCTGGTGCAGCCTGGAAGCAAGGCCCAACATGGTCTGGAGTTGAGACCTGGCATGGTCTGCTTGAAGGACTGTAACGCTGAACTTTTTATTCCTTTATTTTTCTAACTTATTCCTCAGATCCTGTACCTAGGTATCTTTGTACTTAAGATGGCACCATAAGTGATGACTTTATAAACTTTTCACTACAACCTTGAGAGTACATGTGACAATAAACTTAAACCTTTTCTATTTAATCCTTTAAATTTCAGTTAATGTAGCCGCCATGACTCATACTTAACCTAATTAAACAGTTCACTTTGTGATGCTACCATGGTTCTAAGAGGTCTATTTTTTGTCCTTTTTTTTTTAAAAGAGAGGTTTTGAGACAGAGGCATCCAGCTGTCTATTCAGAAAGCCAGTGAAGTAAACAGCTTGTGAGGCCTTGGGGTCTTTTTAAGTTGGAACAATAGAAGCAGCATGAATGGGTGTGGTCAAGTTCTCACAGAACCAAGAATTTTAGTTTCTTAAACAAAAACAGAAATTGCTGGAAAAGCTCAGTAGGTCGGGTAGCGTCTGTGAAGAGAAATCAGAGTTATGTTTTGGGTCTGGTGACTCTTCCTCATGATAACTACATTAACTGGCATTTAAGGGAATAAATCAGCATAAGTTTAAGCTTATTATCACATGTACTCTCACATGCAACCCCTTTAGAGATGCTGACAGACCTGCTGAGCTTTTCCAGTAACTTCTGTTTTTGTTTCTGATTTATAACATCCACGGTTTTGTTTTTTTTAAGTTTCTTAGTTTTTCAGTACCTATTGTTGCTAGGTCTGTTGCTGCAGTGTATCTCTCCCTGCCACACATCTCAGAGTTCTCTTGATATTTTTCCTCCTAGGCTGCTGGAGTTGCATGCGAGACAATCTGTTTTTTTGAATTTGCCTTTCGCTAAGAATGTGTTTATGGGATGTTACTATACTGGAACAGTTACTGTTTAGTAGTGAACTAATCTATTATTCTGCTAAGTTTTTCAATAGGGTTACAGATAAACTAATTCTTTTCTTTATTCTTTCTTTTATTGTATTTTAACTAAAGAGTGTATGAATAAAGTGTATTTTGCATCAAATCTTACAGTTTGACCAATCAAATTACAGCTGGAATATGGCACCTTATATTTACCTTTAAAATAAGAAAAAGTTAGGAACTAGACTATCTTTGTAATATATTTTGAGGGGGTCTGGTCTGGTCCATAACAACTTTACCTTGCTCAACTTCTACAGCCTTATAATTGCCAATATTTAATATACTAGTCTTGGACCCACTCTTTTCTCCCTCAAACTGAATGTAAAATTCAATCATACTATAATCGCTGCTAACTAAAGATGCCTTCACTACAAAGTCAATCATCAATCCTCACTGCACACTGCCAGGTCAAAATAGCCCTCTGGTTAGCCCTAGAACAGGCTGTTTTAAGAAACTATCTGAAAAACATTCTTTGAATTCCTTACCTTTGCCCAATTCATTTTTCCGGTTGTTGACACCCATATGGAGCATGACAATAAGACATTTTCCCTCCCACACTAAGTTTCTCTCCAGACCTGAAGTCTTGGCTTGTCCAGGAAGGCAACATTTCCTTCTGATCTTCCACTCTTCAGAGACTGACATTAACAGGCCCTCATTACAGTTTTCCCTGCTTACTTTGCATTCCTTTTGCACCTCCTGCTTTAATGACTTCATGTACCATGGTACTATAGTCAATTAGCTGACCCACCCTGCAGCCATCTCTCTCAACCAAACAAGGTGAAAGAACATCTAACCTGTAAGATTCCTATGCTCCTGCCCTCCGAGTCTCTTTACCTGCCACACTTGCGGGTGCTCCCTCCTTTTCCAGATTAGTGTCCAAATCAGAAGGCCCTATCCTAAGGGGTGTGACTACCTTGTGCAATGAATACTCCAGGTAACTATACCCTCCGTCATGCATCATAATGTTTGTAGTTTTGCCTCTACCTCAAACTTGGAACCAAATCTGTTTGAGCTGCAAACACTGACTGCAGATGTGTCTGGCCTTGGTCAAACTGATATCCAGGATGGCCACACATTCTGCAATTGTAACATATAGCTAACATGTAATCTTTATTGGGTCTTAATTGAGTAATTAATTGTTGTAATGTCTTCTCACTACTACTTAATTTACTAACTTTAATCTTAGAATCCAATAAACTTTACCGTTTTCTAGTAAGGTTCATAATGACAACACTTACAGCTACAGTGTCTTAATTACAGATTGTAATTGCAGTTTGTCAAAGAAATCTTTTTTCTCAATTTCATCATTTTGCACACAGTCTGTGAAAGCAGTTACCTACTAACTATGCCTTTCCTGTGATGTCACTGATTTTGTTTCCCACACCCAGCACATTTCCTCTGCTGCCTGCTTTGTTGTCCCTGGCAGAACTGGTCTGCTCCTCTCTCAGTAAATCATCTGCCAAGGGTAGACATGTCTGCAGTCAGTGTTTACAGCTCAAGCAGATTTGGCTCACATTTTGTGAGGTAGAGGCCAAACTACACACATGACGGAGGGAGAAAGTTACCTGGAGACTTTATTCTACAAGATGGTCATACCCCTTAGGACAAGTTTTCTTGTGATGCCACTGTTCATTTTTTTCTATTCAAATGCCTGTCTCAGGGTGCTCTGCTCATCTGCTCCTCTCAATATATTTTTCATGAATGAATTTGTTGAAATAATATAATTCTACTTCACGTTTAGGCTTTGAATTTCAATGAAATTATCATTAAAATTAATATGATCTATTTATAGAGTCTGAGTCATAGAGTCATACAGCATGAAAACAGATCCTTCGGTCCAACGAGTCCACGTCGACCACGTTCCCAAACTAAACTAGTCCCACTTGCCTGCGTTTAGCCCATATCCTTCCAAATCTTTCCTATTCATGGACTTACCCAAATGCCTTTTAAATGTTGTAACTGTACCTGCATCCATCACTTCCTCTGGCAGTTCATTCCACACACTAACCACACTCTCTGTAAAAAAGTTGCCCCAATGTTCTTTCTAAATCTTTCTCCTCTCACCTTAAAACTGTGCCCCCTAGAGTTGAACTCCCTCACCTTAGGAAAAGACCCTTGCTATTCACCTTATCTGTGTCTTTCATGATTTTATAAACTCTGTAAGGTCACCCCTCAACCTCCTGCACTCCAGTGAAAAATGTCCCAGCCTATCCAGCCTATTTTTATAATTCAAACCCTCCATTCCCAGCAATATTCTGATAAATCTTTTCTGTATCCTCTCCAATTTAATAACATCCTTCCTATAACAGAGTGACCAGAACTGTACACAGTGCTCCAGAATAGGCCTCACTAAAGCCCCGTAGAACCTGAATATGACGTCCCAACTCCTATACTCAAAGGTCTCAGCAATGAAGGCAAGCATGTTAAATGCTTTCTGAACCAACCTGTCTACCTGTGAATGCAAATTTCAAAAAACTATGTACCTGAACCCCAAGATCTCTCTGTTCTACATACTACCCAGGGCCCTACAATTAATTGTATAAGCTTTTCCCTTGTTTGTTTTTCCAAAATGCAATACCTCACATTTATCCAATTAAACTCCATCTGCCAGTCTTCAGCCCATTGGCCCAATTGATCAAGACCTCTTTGTAATCTTGGATAACATTCTTCACTGTCCACTATATCACCAATTTTGGTGTCGTCCATAAATTTATTAACCATGCCTCCTATATTCTCATCCAAAACATTTATATAAATAGACTTTATGGCTTTCTATGCTCTGATGTATTTTACATAGTTATGAAACATCATTTAACCCCAAAATATACCAATAACTCCTGTTTTTTATTGATTACCTTGTTTTATCTTCTGTGACTGTACTCATTGCTGGCTGTCGCTCAATTCAAGAGTGATGACTTCTCAGGGTAAGGAATTTCAGCCCTGGGTCATCACAGGAGTGCAGAGGTTAAATCTTGACTCACACACCTTTGTGCACATGGGTACTCAAATGGGATGTACCATGAGATAGTGGGACTCAGAGTTCAAGATTTGTTTCCATTTCTTTCCTGTTTTGGGCCAGGGAACTTCGTTGCCACCAATTCTCCTTTCTACTCTTTTTAAATAAACATTAAACATGTTATATAGTGCAAGTCTTCCTTTTGATTCTGGGGCTAAGTACCTGTCTAGTTATCGGTGGTACAGGATAGACCACCGTAGAGTCTTAACATGAAGAGATACATGTCATTTCAATGTCTAGTTTATTGCATGATACCAACAGGCATATTCAACATTAATTAGTTTGGCATAATTAGAACTATCAGGACCCTGGTGTATCATGTCTGTTTTGGTCCCAACCTCATGCAACACAACTATTTCTCCACCCAACGACTGTGCAACTTCAGCAGATTGAGTGGCTCTCACTACAGCTCAACATTACCTATTTCAGAACCACTTCCTTTCGAATACCTTCCCTAAGCTTTTTTCCCACAGAATCACAGAAAGGCTATTGTGCAGAAAGAGACCATTCATCCTAACGTGTCTCCACCGGAGTCTTCACTAAGAATTACACATTCATAATCTATGTTTATATATCCAATTCACACCTGTTCTCTTATTCCCCTAGGTCTCAGGCATTCCTTCAGATCATACTGGATGATAACTGATTCACATTTCTCTTTCTCAATAAATACACATATTTTATATAAAAGAGACAGAATATTATAAACCAGTATTTTCTTCTTTCTATATTAAAAGTTTCAAGCATCTCTTTTCAGTACGCCTAGCAGTTTCTTTGAGCTTGCTCCTTTCTTTGTGAAACAATCAGATTTCTGATGGCTACTAACAACCCATTTCACTTTAGAGATTTTCTGTTCTCCAGCCTCTGCTTTAAAACTGCAATATTGATCCTGTCTTTTCTCATTCACACATTTTGTTGATCATTATCCCATAGTGATTTATTATTGACTGAACATTCAATGGGTATTGCTGCTGAATCCCTTTTTTAGAATTGCTCCCAATATTTTCACAAAGAATAACACATCTACCTCTTTGTTAAGACAGAATTTCTATCATGAATGTATTTTTTCCACGAATTTTCTGACCTCTTCAGCTTTGCAGACTAAAGGACAACATTGACCTCCCTCTCTCACAAGAAAAACCGTAAACCCTCCAGCACTGAAGGAGCCACCACAGAAAGTTGTACACGAAGCTTCACGAGAAACAAGAGGTTTCATGTTCCTGGCATTCTCCAGAAATGGAACTTTCAAAACACAACACTCCCCTTTTAGTTTTTTCAATGTTTTGTTCACCTAAATGATACCTTCCAGATTGGGGTTTTACATTGTACTCAACTTTAACACACTAAAGCTGTCTTCTGAACTTGTTTGTGCGCCCAGTCAATTTAGCTGTCCAGTTAGACTTTGCAATTCCCCAATTTCAGTTTAGATTTTTCTTGTGCCCACACTAAAGGTGTGAGCTGTCAATATTGTTTAGATGCTTGCTAATAGCATTTTGTACCCTATCTAACAGCATGAGGGGAACACGTGACAATAACTGAGATATTTTGTCTGCAAATTATTATAAATTATGTTCAGGTTACCATCATGAATTCTCTGTGACAGAGTATTTTGATACACTAGAGTCAATAATGTATGTTACACATCACTTATTTATTTATGAAGCACATACTGAACGATTGAAAATTAGTTATTTGCAGTAACTAATGCGTGCATATTAAAATAAGTTGAAACCTGACCTGGCAAAGGTTTCATGATGCAAAATGCTAATTGTGTCAAGAGATTGTACATGTGTATGCTAAATTCAAATTAGCTTAATTTGTAGATGAAGTAGCTGGCTGCCATCCTTTTGGCAGTCTGAACATGAAATGCAGGTATGTTTGTTTCTTCCATGCGCCACAGTACACTGATTGGCATCTCTTATTATTATATTCTGTCTACTGTCATTTTTTTTTCTGAAGTCCCAGTTCTTCTAGTAATAGATCCTCATTCATTTTTGATCTGGGATGTCAACATTATATTGTCATTTCTGACTTACTGTCACTTGTTATAGACTGAAGCTTCAGGCTCACAGACATATCTCATCATTTTCTGTCTTTTCAAATGAAAGGACACTCAAATGGGAGCTTTCCTTTCCCTAATCCATTAAATCTAGTTATTTCTTTGAGTTTATTGATGGGTTTGAGATTCGCAGTGATGGTGATGGATAGCAGTCCTAAATGAAATACACTAGCAAATGGATTATTTAATTAAAATCATGCAATTATCATTAAATACTTATGTAACACCCCTGTTTAAAAAGACAGGGAGGCAGAATCCAGGAACCTAGGGGCCGGTTAGCCTGAACTCAGTCATTGGTAAGATTTTAAACTACATTATCAAGGATGAGATTGCAAAGTACTTGGAAGTGCCTGGCAAAATAGGGCTGGCTTTGTTTATGGGAAATCATGCCTGACAAATCTGTCAGAATTCTTTGAGGAGATAAGTTAGACAAAGGAGAGCCAGTGGATGTGATCTACTTGGATTTGCAGAAGGCCTTTGGCAGGGTGTTGTTCAGGAGGTTGCTAAATAAGATAAAGGTCCATGGTCTTAGGGGCAAGGTACTGGCATGGATAGAGGATTGGCTGACTGGCAAAAAGCAGAGAGTGGGGATGAAGAGATCTTTTTCAGATGGCAGCTTGTGACTAGTGGTGTTCTGCAGGGTTCAATGTTGGGACCACAAGTATTCATGTTATACATTAATGATCTGGACAAAGGAACTGAGGGTATTATTGCAGATGACACAAAGATAAGTGGAGGGGTAGGTAGTGTTGAGGAACTGGGGAGGCTGCAGAAGGACTTGAATAGGCTAGGAGGGTAGGATACTACTGATAAACTGTACTGCAACAAATATAGTCTTCAACTAACCGCCCTTCGCAAACAATTCAGCAAATGATCTGTACAATCTTTTTTAAATAAGGATCATTTGGATTCACCTGTTATTTTTAATGTGTGTGTTGCATTACTCATTCTTATTGCATGTAGTAATAAATTGTCCTCTTTCTGGGAGAAAGAGAAGAGATGCTTTTCAAATTTATCTCATTGTAGCCAACTGAGAGGCTGGTGAATGATAGGACAGAATAGAAATTTATTGTCACTTGTACTTTTACATGAAAAATACAGTGAAAAGTTTTATAAGTTGCCTCCCCAAGGCACCTATATCAATGACAGAAATCATACATCATAATTTCAAAAAAGTGAAATTAAGACAAAGTTCATCACAGTTCAGTTAATATCTCCTGGCTCAGGGAAAGCCGATTTAGGAATAAAGATGGGGAGCCAGTCTATCTTTCTTACCTGGGAACTTAACAGTTTGGGGTATCCTGTCATGAAGTGCAAGAAATTGGGTAACCACGCCCAGGGTTTGGAGGTAACATGACATAATTTTACTTCTATGAAAAGCAAACCAAATCATGCATAATTATTTAAATAGACTTCTATGCATTTAATATACAAATCTGATGATATTTAATCAGTGAAAATCTGTGCATCCTTTCCTCCAGATTTCCTATAAGTAAAGCAGAATAGTTCATGCCTCTCTCAGTAAGGAAAATACAATGCCATCCCTTAAAACTGCAAACATTCTCGTAATATAGTTTATCTTGAATATGACTCTAAGATGAACCAGCCCAGATTACCTGAAGCTGTGTAGCAATGGGCCTCGTTGCAATTGGCACCCAGGTTGCAGTGTGCTCTATTTCTCAGCCAGCAACTACCAGACTGCAAATAAAGGCATGTTACCAGTTTGCGCAACCCTCGTTTGTGTTAAGTGTTCATTTAATTTATATTCTTTACTGATAATCTCACCTGAAGCAGAGGGGCCAGCCGTAACATGTGACTTGCCCATTTTAAAGGGTTTGAGCAGGGATACTGAGTCTCGTCTCCTAAAGAAGGTCTCTCTATAAACAAAATAAAAATTAAGAATGAAAAGTTTCACAAATCCCATTCATTGGTGCTATACCCTGTCTTCATTATTTCCTGCAAACACTTTTTTTAGTCGTAATTATCCTTTTTTTTGGTATTTTTAGTCATTGAAAGCAATTTTAATGAATGAGGCTTTCTTGCTGGGTTCTGAGAATGCCAGGGCCCCTGTAAACAAGATGGGAGATGTCTGTCTGAGCTGTTTATTAACCCATAAACTGTGGAAGCACCCAGAGATACAGTCCCGTCACCCACTTGACATTGAATATGTCACAGGAGACCCACCTTTCCTGTTTCTGCTATGCAGGACAGCATGTCATACAGGGAATGTGACTGACAGAGAACCTCTGGAAGAAGAATTAAAGAATTTTACAGCATGAGTTGAATCCTCTCAGAATCCTCTCAGACATTGGCCATATTAGAGGAGTAAATTGAAGGAAAGGGTAAGTTGGGCAAATATATCAGGGAAAGGGATAAATGTTGAAGAAAAGAAAAACAAAAATTTAGAGAGATGGAAATAATTAATGGGGATTGGACTCAACTGTTTTACAGAAGGGCAAGTACTGAACATCATTAGAAACTTAGCTACAAACTGGACAAGAATGAAAGATCAAATACATCAGAATGTATAGGGGACAAAATACAATCACTCTTAAAAGTGGACACGGTAAATAGTATGTTAATCTATTAATCATTAATTTATACCAGTTCCACCCATGCAGGAAATACGACAACTTTATATTCTTTGCTAACTTAAGAATTCAGATCAGGCAGAACAAAATATGCTGCTTAGTGGTTACATGCCTCAGTGCGAGACATGAACTTGTGTGAGATTAGTATATCTAAACCGAGTCAGCATTACTTAAAGCCAGCACCACCTTTTGAAGGGGAAGTACACTCTAGAAGTGGCTAGGAAAAAGAGTAAAACCTGACAAAATGCTGACTTAATGGTGTAAGACAGCATGCTCCAAGACTCTCTGAAGCAGCGATTAGGGCCTTAATGTTGTAAATTGGGGCCAGAAGATGAATTCTGAAAAGGAAATGTGGAGAACAGAGGTCCACAAGATGTTTAATAGCCTCACACAAGTGATCAAGATCAATGAATTATCTTCGAGGGTCGCAGCCTTAGAATTGAACCACGAGCCTCAGAGATTACTTGTTGGACTATATTCCTATCACTCATGACCATTAAACTCAGAAGCAGGAATTGGCTATTTGGCTGTTTGAGCCTACTCCGCCATTTGATAAGAATATGTGCAAGGTATAAGGAGAAAGCAGGAGAATGGCACTAAGTAACAATGCTCTGTTAACGAGCTGATCAGGCATGATGGGCTGAATGGCCTACATTGCATCGTAAGACTTCTGTGATTCTGTGATTGTGACCTCTATTTTCCTGTTTACCCCTGTACCCTTTGTGTGAGTCATGATTCTCTCCAATGTAGACTTAAAAATATTCAATGATCCAGGAGGAATCCATAGATTAACAACATCCGAGGGGGAAAAAAAAGCTTTCCTCATCTCCATCTTAAATGGTATATCCCCTTATTATTAAATTGTATTCCCTAATTTTCGTCTCTATCATAAGGGGAAATATCCTTCTAGCATCTGTCAACACCTGGTCAAGATCCCTCAGGATTTTATGCACGGTTACTAACAATCTCTATGAATCATGACTTGCTCCACCTCATCCCGTTGCATTTAGCACTGTTACAACCCTCACATACATATCTCTCAGCTTGCACGTACTGCTAGCTACTGACAGGCATTTTACACAAAAACTTTGCACCTCACTCACTGAAAACCCTCCTACTTGCAGGAAAAAGTGATGCAGGGCCTGAGGCAGCAGCACACCTAAACAGCCAAGCCTAGCTATATGTCCTGAACTTTATGGAGGAAATAGTGCTTGCTTTCATTGTAGTGATCATCGCAGAGATCATGACCAGTGGTGGGGCTGAAACTATCAAATGTGACAGTATGATCATAATGAATCCTCTTTCTCAATCTCACTTCCTCCTCAATGCATACCACTTCTGATATTCAGCATGTGGGCACCTCTTCTTTTATTCTCTTTCCCTTACCAGACATCTCAACCACTGCAGTTAACACTACATAGTATTTAAAGAATAGGTTTGGAAGACTGGGATGAAGGGAAAGTAGGGTGATTGATTGCTTAGATTGTTAGATTAATAAAAATTGATTTGGAATGTTTGGTTACGGTGGAATTTATTTTAGCATTGTGGCTAAATGGGCAATGTTACTGTCAATAACAGAGAGGAAGGAAGGTGTGAGGTAATTGGTGCATAGGGAATTGGGGTTGTGTTGACTGATACTGCAATCACTCACAGACAGCATAGTCAGAAAGCAGACCTCCCCTCATCCAGCCTCCTCCTCCTCTTCTTCCTCCTCCTCAACTGTGTGTCATACAAAGGGTAGCAAGGACTTTGCTTACATGATGGTGAGGTTGTGCAGTGTGTAGCAGACCATAATGAATTTTGACACGCACTTGGCCAAGTACTGCAGATTTCCATACGGCAGCCTAGGCATTGAAAGAATTATTTCAGTTGACCGATGATTTGCTCGATTTTAATGGAAGCATGCCTTTGTTATATACATGATGCTCTTGTTTGAGTTGGTTGCATACCGAGGTTATGAGGCAGTTATCAATCTGTGTCTCTTAGTAATCATTGTTTATTTATCATGATGGGTCAAACTGAGATCCTTGCAATGCCATAAGTTTGCTCCACCTGTTTCTTTCTAACAAGAGAAAATAAAACGTTCTTTTGGAGTGCAAAGTCCCAGTGACCTTCAGTGTGCATTAATGGATAGCAAACTGGAAAATGTGGCAAATATTGTCTGCATCCAAGCTGGAAGGAACCCAACACAAAAGTTCATGAACGCAACCACCTTGGGAGCTATTGGCAATATCATCTTTGCCTTCTTCTGCAGTTAAGGCTGTGGCAGCGGTGATGAATTCAGTGAAAACAATCTTAATAAAGCGAAGACATCTGACACATTGTTCTTTACTGATGTTATAGTGGAAGAAGAGACATCTCTATGATGTGCTTGACTTCTCTGCATGATCCTGATCCACAGCTCAGTGGTGGCAAGAGATTTTTTTCTTTCCTTTTCAGATACATCTTAAGCAAAATCATATGGCAGAGGGATACATACTCCCCGACTCTCCTCATTAAACACTACTTCTGTGGATTCCTGAACTTCGTTTCAGGATCCTGCAACAAAGGTTTGCTAAATTGAATTTTAAAAATTGCATCAGTGAACAGTCAGGCCTCACAAGCTCCCTCCCCTATGCCAGCCACAGGGTCATAGAATTATACAGCACAGAAACAGACCCTTCAGTCCAATTTAATCATGCCAACCAGGTTTCCCAAACCAAACTAGTCCCACTTGCCCGTGTTTGGCCCATATCCCTCTAAACCTTTACAGAAAACAACAAATGCTGAAGATCAGACAGCATCCATGGAGGGAGAGCAAGCTAGCATTTTGAGTCTAGATGACTCTTCATCAGGTTGAAGTGAAGTGTGGAGGGGGCAGCATTTATGCTATAGTTTGGGGAGGGATGTATGGGGGTAGTGATTGTAGGGTGCTGCTGGAGAAAAGATGTTGATAGTTCAGATTAAGTGACCGGAATGTGAGAATGGCAGAACGATGGTGTGTCTAACGGCCAGACCAGAAAGGACAGACAACCCCACTGTCCTTGACCTCTCTCTCCATTTCGAGGAGCAGACTGCCCACTGGCATCGACTACAAAGTCACTGACTCCCATAGCTACCTTCACTACAGTTCATCACACCTCACGTCCTGCAAGGACACCATCCCATTCTCCCAGTTCCTTCCTTTACATCACATCTGCTCGGATGATGTCATTTCCTACACAGCGCTGCTGACATGGCTTGCTTCTTCCATAACCATGATTTCTCTCTCACTGTGGTTGACAGGACCCTCAACCCAATCCGACCTATCACCCATGTTTCCGCCCTTGCCTGTCCCATCACTCACAACAGCATGATTATGTTCCCCTTGTTTTCACTTTCTACCCCACCAGCATCTGCATTCAAAGGATCATTCTCTGCCATTTCAGACAACTCCAGCAAAATACCTCCACCAAACACATCTTCCCCTCATTCCACCGGTCTGCATTTCGCAGGGATTGTTCTCTCCAGTTCATTCCACAACCATGAACTCCACCTCCCCCTCCCTACAGCACCTTCCTATGCAACAGCAGAAGGTGCAACACCTGCCCCTTCACCTCCTCTCTGCTCACCATCTAAGGACCTAAACAGTATTTCCAGGTGAAGCAGCATTTCACCTGTACCTTCTCCAATTTTGTCTATTGTATATGCTGCACCCAACTTCAGCTGTGCTAGTGACCAATAGTGCAGCTATTTGGAAGTCCAGTGTCAGGACATAAGGTAAAATTATTGACCAGCTATTCTGCTTTCTAACATGAGCCAAAGTTAGGCATATCTCTAATGGCTTAGATTCTTCCCTTTCATTTATGGGTAACCTAGAAGTAAATGTCCTATCAGGTAAAATGATTCTGTCTGAACAGGTAGTTGAAAGCCTACTTACACCCAATGCTTCATTTTTAGCTCATTATGTTTCAACAATACCCCTATGCATCTTTCACAATGTCTGACACCAATGCATATTTGGGGTTTTTGCCAAGACAATATCTTTCACGACCTAGGGCTGTCCCAAAGTACTTTATAACTGAGGAAGTACTTTGAAAGTGTATTCACTGATGCAATATAGGAAACACATCAGCCAAATTATGCCCAATAGTCTGTTTATGTGATGCTGGTTGGAAGATAAATAAGTGACCAGGACACTGGGGATAACACACTGTTGTTCTTAGAATGTACATGAGACGTTTTACATGTGCATAAGAGAATGACAAGGCTTCAGATTTATATCTCATCTGCAAGATGGGACTTTCAATGGTGCTAACTCTCTCTGCAATATATTGAAGCATCAGCATAGCTTTTGAAATCAATTTTCTGGAGTTCACTTGAACATACAGCCTCAGAGATGTACAACAAACTGAGCCATGTGAACACTTGCAAGGCTTACGTAACCAGGATTGCTTGTGCATGTGCGTGTGTGTGTCAATAGTTCATTATAGAGACACTTGAGTAATAGGTTCCTACACAGATACTTCAAATTCTACTGCGAGTCATTTTGATTACATCCAACAGAAAGTCTTCCTGGATTGCTTGGTGAAACAAGGAACAAAGAATACCGCAGTTTGGTAGTGCAAGTGAAAATAAACTCACATAATATTACTACCACTGAAATGAATTATTGCATCAATATATTTCTCACACAAAAAATTTTTATTCATTGTTGTTGAAATCCCTTTTATTGAAACATCAAACTATTTGTTAATTACTGTGTAACACTTGCACACTTATGTGGCAACCTATGCCAACAGTTGTTTCAAATGTGACAAATCATGACTGCGTGAAAATATAAACAGCTTTTTCCAATGTACTCTATAAAATGTGTGGTCTACTATTGAATTTTGCAAGCTACTGAGTATGTGCAGCAATTGGAATAAATGTATTAAGTCTGAATGATCACGGTTTGCATTTTTCTACTAAGTAAATTGGAAATGGGAATTAATATCAGTCTCAAAGACAAAAATTGATATTGCTGGAAAAGCTTAGCAGGTCTGGCAGCATCCGTGGAGAGAAATCAGAGTTAATGTTTCGGGTCGAGTGACCCTTCCTCAGAAATAATATCAGTCTGTTGGTTTGTGACCACATCTAGTCTGCTTAGCTCACAGTTTCAAATGTTCATTTACAGACTTCTAAAATAACCAGGAGGCAATGGAAATTGGCTCACTTGCTAGCAACACACCTTCCTGAGGATGGACTGATGAGG
Organism: Rhincodon typus; assembly: GCF_021869965.1. Lineage (NCBI taxonomy): Eukaryota > Metazoa > Chordata > Chondrichthyes > Orectolobiformes > Rhincodontidae > Rhincodon > Rhincodon typus. Next base: position 70,248,365 of record NC_063338.1, read on the forward strand.
TTAGTACACTGTTTTCCATCTCTGGAAATTAGATTCAAATCTGTCCCATTCTGATATGGTAAAAACTGCCTTCATCAATTTGGCCAGAGTGAGAATCTTGGAGCAGTTCTAACTCCATTATAAATGTCACACAAAGCCAGCCTTCATTTGACTAGCTTAATCAAACAGTGCAAGGATGGTGTGGTTGGGATTGAGCATGTCTGGGAAACAGTCACAGAGTCATAGAGTTATACAGCATGGTCCAACTTATCCATGCCAATCAGATATCCTCAACCAATTTAGTCCCATTTGCCAGCATTTGGCCCATATCCCTCTAAACCCTTCCTATTCATGTACCCATCCAGATACCTTCTAAATGTTGCAATTGTATCTGCCTCCACCACTTCCTCTGGCAGCTACATACACACATCACTGTCTGTGTGAAAAAGTTGCCCCTCAGGTCCCTTTTAAATCTTTCCCCTCTCACCTTAAGCCTATGCCCTCTAGTTTTGGACTTCCCTAACCTGGGAAAAAGACCTTTGCTATTTACTCTATCCATGCCCCATCCAACGCTCCAGGGAAAAAAAGCCCCAGCCTATTCAGCCGCTCCCAAGGGTTGGAATTTTATGTGTAAATACATTTTCTGTAAAGTTTTAATTTTTGGGGACTTGGAATAGCATCCTGACAACATCTTCCAATCTTTGTGTTCAGCAATGATATGGGTGTCTGATCAAATTATATGGTCAATCAAGATAAAATAATAATGGTGATATTGTGAAGAGTCTGTCATTCACTGTCTCTAAACTTATCAGCAAGCTGATATTTCTCAACAATTGACAGCCATGCAACAATCAGCATGATGCTTACCAATGACAAGGTAAATCATCACGTAGCTGGGTAAAAAGTGACTGATAAAAGATTGACACTTTAATTAAAGTGGAAAATGTCTGCATTATTATGCCCATACATTTTTTGTTAAGGAGCAAATACTGTTCGTAGATTTCCAATTGATGAAAATTTCGCTTATTTTCTGGTGGGTATGCTGTAGGTTTCACAATAATATCATGTGGAATTCAAGGTGATCTTTTTACACATTTCTGTTGACTGTGTTTATGTTTATGTATTAATAATGATATTATAATTTAAATATAGTCACATTTTAGGTGAGTTAAGTAAACAGTTTTTTAAAAAAGCTTCCCTTGTCAACATCTTCTAAAATAATTGTTGAAATAAAACCTCACTTCCAGCTCCTTTGAATTACTGAAGTGTAATGTGTTTGTCAATATAAAAATAAATGTTATCAGATGCATGCAGAGCAAGTCTAACTGCAGCTTTTGATCTCAGAAACATCCATACACTTTTAAGAGGCTAATATAGGAAAAAAAACTGTGGGGGCTAATTTGGATATCTGCTGAAAACAGGCACAAGGATCGTGATTAATTTGTACCTGTTCAATGTACTGCAGGTTCATTCTAACTTCACGCTGCCTGCTCACTTGAATGATTTCTGAGTGTCAATAGTGTTAACTGTGCTGTTCATGAGCAACATGCATCAGCAGGCTGCCCAGAGTCATAATCTGATGGCACTATTTGAAGCTAGTCTGCACTGCTTAAACCTGGCCCGCAACTTTTAAATTAGGGATGGTGGCAGTGGTTGCAGGAGGGCTGTCAGTATTGGAAGAAGAGATTTGATCTGGGAAAGAATGCAGAAAGGCACAGCATGGCACACAGAAAGATCTAAACTTCTAAGGTTTTCTGATTCTCAAACTCACAGCTTGCATATTCTAATTAATTCAGGGCAGCACAGTGGGTCTGCAGTCTAACAGTGCCAGGGACCCGGGTTCGATTCCAGCCTTGGGTGACTGTCTGTATGGATTTAGCAAATTCTCCCCACGTCTGCGTGGGCTTCCTCCTGGTGCGCCAGTTCTTCCCACAGTCCAAAGATGTTTGGGCTAGGTGGATTGGCCATGGGAAATGCAGGGTTACAGGGATAAGGTATGGTGTTAGATCAGGGTGGGATGCTCTTCAGAGGGTCAGTGTGGACTTGATGGGCCAAATGGCCTGCTTCCACACTATAGGGATTCTATGAATTGTGACCACGAAATCATTCCAAAGCCCAAGCTGCTCCAGTCCAACTACAATGCTGGCACCTACGCGGCAAAATGGAAAATTGCCCAAGTATGTTCTGTCTGTACAAAGCAGGAAATATCCAAGCCAGCCAAATACCACTCATTAGTCTCTATGTCTGATCATCAGCAAAGTGATAGAGGGATTGTTGATAGTGCTGTTGAGCAGCACTTCCTCAACAATAGCCTGCTCAATTTGGGTTCTGCCAGAGTTCCTGGCCTTACTACAACCTCAGTTCAAATTTGGACAAATGAGCTGAATTCCAGATGTAAAGTGACAATGACTCCCATAGGTGCCAGCATTGTAGTTGGACTGGAGCAGCTTGGGCTTTGGAATGATTTCGTGGTCACAATTCATAGAATCCCTATAGTGTGGAAGCAGGCCATTTGGCCCATCAAGTCCACACTGACCCTCTGAAGAGCAGGTTGCTCACTGGAGTCATCATCCTTGTGGTTAGTGAATGGCCCTTGTCATCCAGTTGCCACCCTTCAGTCTGTCACAGTTGCTTCTATGCAACTGGAAAATGTAGCAATACAGAATGAAGGCAACATGACTTTTGGCAGGACATTGCCACCTGATGAAATGAGTAGAAATTATTTTGCTCAGGGAGTTGTGAACCTTTGGAATTCTCGAGCATAGTGGGCTGTGTGGAGGCTCTGTCTATAAGTATGTTTAAGGTTGAGGTTGATAGATTTCTAATTATCAGTGGGGATGGGGTGAGCAAAAGGCATTGAAGTGTTCGATCAGGTTCATACTGAACAGTGGGGCAGGCTTGATGGGCTGAATTGCCTGCTCCTGTTCCTACATTCCTATGTTCTGCTGCTGTCTGACAAATTAAATTAATGGCTTTAAATACAGAGCCTTAGTGACTTATGCATCAGTATATGGAAGACTAGGATATATCGTAAATATCTCCAGCTAGAAAGTAAACAGATGCATAACCATTTATTTCCAGGTCGAACGTCACAGCCAGTGGCAATGTGACCTTTGCCCTATTTTGAGGTTGCGGCTGTGGCTGCAGCAAGAGATAGTTTTCAGTAAAAATATCCTTATTGAAGCACAGCAGGATCACACATTGTCCCTTGCTATGGTCCTGGTAGAAGGAATCTTTATCATATTATACATGTTTTATATTGACAAGAAAATCATTTGTGGAACATTGGACATTAGCTGTAAATTTAATTTATATGAATCCACCTCATATTGAAGAACATCTTGATTGAGCACATTACAATAATAAATGGGAAATGCAGAGGAGGATTAAGGATGGAATAGTGAGCAATGCACAGATGCAGCCTAATTTTGGAGTAAAGGGAGATGCATTGAGGTAAAGTGGTTTTATGAAGTAGAGCACCGGCTGTTGGCACAGGATATTGAAATAAGAGGACAGAATTGAATTATCCAGGTTCAGAGGGGAGAAGAATGTAAGCTATGACATGTGGCTGAAGATAATTGTATATGTTACCTAGAGTGGAGACCATTATGAGATATGAAAATCAAAATGGCTTAAGTGGTTAATGTTTGGGGAGTGAGTGCAGGGACAGAGGTGATGAGTGTGTGACACACTGTGTCAATAAGGATATTGATATTGCAGTTGTGCATTTTAAGGAGAAAAGATTGGGCTGAAAGCAAGAAATATTGCAATGATGAAAAATCAAAGCCTGAGAAAGGAAGTTTAACATGGACAAATTAGCTTTTGTTTCTTCACCAATGTTGCCTGACCTGCTGAATATTTCCAAGGGTTTTTTTGCCATAAAATTTCCAGCAGTGCTCTGTTATCTGGAAAAATGATTGTGCAGATGTGGAGATGGAAGAATGGTTTAAAATGAAGCCAATGTTTGTTGTTGCATGTCATTTTAATTTCAGCTCATGTGTGCAGCCAGGGATAGTTGATGCAGTTAGTGGCAGTACAAAGCTGAAGGAAATGTTGACTTGTCCTGAAATTGTCAAAGGGGGCAACAGCAGCCTTGAAATCCATACTGGGTACAGGGAGGTCAAGCTTAATTAAACTGAGTGCTAGTTCTTTCATAAAAAGTCTTGTGATATAGAAAATAGAATTAGTACTAAATAGAAACTAAACAGAATCATAAGCCCATAAGACATATGAGCAGAAATTAGGCCATTCGGTCCATCGAGTCTGCTCCGCCATTCAATCATGGCTGATAAGTTCCTCAATCCCATTCTCCCACTTTCTCCCCGTAACCCTTGATTCCCTTAATGTAATCAGTACATTATACATTATACTAAAACGAAAGGTATCATACGTTCCATAGCTACCACAAGTCCACTTCACTAATTGACAGGTAGATTATTCAAATTATTATCAAACTAATTAATCTAATGATACAAAAATTCTGTGTTGCAAATGTTCCTGCTAACCACAAGTCATCACTTCTAATTGTCAATTATTCAATGCTTTTATCACTGCTGGGAGATCTGTATGTATTGACTGACATTTATTATCAAGACATTTCTAAATACAGAAATCCTTTTGCATTAAACTTAACTGGAGTTTCAGTATTAAACCTACAGCATATGCTCTTCTTTAATAAAGTCCTAGGCTTCATTCAGTCTCAATTAATTTCTTCCTTTTCTTTTACCTTCTTATATTTCTCCAGGTTGACCATATTTTTTTAAAAATCAAACAACTTTATGTAATTCTTAAAAGGAAAAATCAGCCAATTACAACAAGCCAGATGTTGCTAACCAGGCTGTATTAACTTCAGGGCAAAGATCATTCATGTGCAGGATAACAAACTGTTTTCAACAAAATAAAGAACTTATAGAAGGTAACTTGACACATTTTAAGAGAACCTCAGTTTTTTTTTAAGTAAATTAGAACATTCTGATAAATTAAAACATCTGTAAAATGAAGCACATTGTTGTGATCAGATGAACACTAGTTTCTACACATTGAATAAATGAAATGAGTGGGGAATCGTGTAGCCTCTCTGGATTGTTGGCAGCAAGTATAAGCAGAGCTTGCAAGATAAAACACTACAGGGCAGTATCAAATATTTTGAGGACTTGTGGACCCTAAACCCTATTGGTTTGATGACATTTAAATATTATTTTACATACAATGTACAACACAGAAGAGACTACTGAGCCCAGACAGTCCATACTGCTGTTTATGCTCTACTGAACACTCTTATTTTTTTCTTATCAAAATCTACCATCATAAACATTGATTTCCTTTTCCCCCAAGGTTTTGAAGAATAGTCATAACAAATGTGAAACATTAACTCTGTTTCTCTCTCAACTGATGCTGTCAGATCTGCCGAGGTTCTCTAGCATTTTCTGTTTTCTTTTCAGATTTTGCAAATCCAGATTCTCCTTTAATTAAGCTATATGATTTTTTTTTCAATCACTCTTGATGGAAGTCGGTTCTACATCTTCACCCTCAGAGGGTACTGAGTCAGTGGGATTGTTTAGTGCGGAGCATTGTCTCAGAACATAGAAACATAGAATACAGGAGCAGGAATAGGCCATTCAGCCCTTCGAGCCTGCCCTGGCATTCTTTATGATAATGGCTGATGATCCAACTCATTAGCCTATTCTTGCGTTTCCCCCATGTCATTTGATCCCTTTAGCCCCAAGTGCTATACTCAACACCTTCTTGAAATCATACAATAGTTTGGACTCGACTGCTTTTTGTGGTAGCCAATTCTGCAGGTTCACAATTCTGGGTGATGAAATTACTCCTCATCTCAGTGTCAAATGTTTTACTCAGTATCTTGGACTGTGATCCCTAGTTCTTGATTTGGGAATATGCTTCCTGAATCCACACTGTCTAGTCCTGATTTCCTTGCCCACCCATCCCGGCCCCCACCACCTGCATTCTTGTGAACTCCAGAGAATATAATCTTAATCGATTCAACCTCTCCTTATAGGTCAGTACTGCCATACCTGGAGTTAGTCTGGTACACCTTTGTTGCGCTTTCTCTCCAAAGCAAGAACATCCTTCCTCAGATAAGCAGACCAAAAACTGCACACAATGTTCCAGAGATAGTAGGAACTGCCGATGCCGGAGAATCTGAGACAATAAGGTGTAGAGCTGGATGAACACAGCAGGCCAAGCAGCATCAGAGCAGCAGGAAAGCTGACGTTTCGTGTCTAGACTCTTCTTCAGAAATGGGGGAGGGGAAGGGGATTCTGAAATAAATAGGGAAAGGGGGGAGGCGGATAGAAGATGGATAGGAGAAGATAGGTAGAGAGGGGACAGACAGGTCAAAGAGGCGGGGATGGAGCCAGTAAAGGTGAGTGTAGGTGGGTAGCACCCAGCCCTTCCGGGTTTTCACCATCCCCCCAGACCTCGCCCTCACTGAGCACGAACGGCCAGTCCTCAGTAAAGGGCTCAGCTTTGTCCCCCTCCACCCACACATCAACGAATACCACTCATGCTTGGACGTTGAACAGTTTTTCCGCCGCCTCCGCGCTTACTTCTTTAATCATGAGCCTAACCCTCCCTCTACTGACCCCTTCTCCTGGCTCCAACACACCCCATCCTCCTGGACACCACCTCAAGGCCTCCTACCCTCCCTCGACCTCTTCATCTCCAACTGCCGTCGAGACATCAATCACCTTAACCTCTCCACCCCTCTCACCCACTCCAACCTCTCCCCCGCAGAACGTGCAGCCCTCCACTCCAACCCCAACATCACCATAAAACCCGCAGACAAGGGAGGCGCAGATGTAGTATGGCTCACTGACCTCTACATCGCCGAGGCCAGATGCCAGCTGACACCTCCCCCTGCCGCCCCCTTGATCATGACCCCACCCCCAATCATCACAACATTATCTCCCAAACCATCCACAACCTCATCACTTCAGGTGACCTCCCACCCACAGCCTCCAACCTCATCGTTCCCCAACCCTACACCGCCTGTTTCTATCTCCTTCCCAAAATCCACAAACCTGTCTGCCCTGGTCGACCCATTGCCTCTGCCTGCTCCTGCTGCACCGAACTAATCTCCACTTATCTTGACTCCATTTTCTCCCGCTTGGTCCAGGAACTCCCCACCTATGTCCGTGATACCACCCACGCCCTCCACCACCTCCAAAACTTCCGATTCCCTGGTCCCCAACACCTCATCTTTACCATGGACATCCATACCCTATACACTTGCATTCCCCATGCAGATGGCCTAAAGGCCCGCTGCTTCTTCCCATCCCACAGGCCCGACCAGTCCCCCTCCACTGATACCCTTATCCGTTTAGTTGAACTCGTCCTTACCCTTAACACCTTCTCCTTTAATTCCTCCCACTTCCTACAGACAAAGGGGATGGCCATGGGTACCCGCATGGGCCCAAGCTATGCCTGCCTCTTTGTAGGTTACGTGGAATAATCCTTCTTCTGAAGCTACACTGGCCCTATCCCCCATCTCTTCCTCCGTTACATCGATGGCTGTTATGGCACCGCCTCGTGCTCCCACGAGGAGCTCGAACAGTTCATTCACTTCACTAACACCTTCCACCCCAACCTTAAGTTCACCTGGACCATCTCCGAAACTTATTTCTCCTTCCTGGACCTCTCTGTTTCCATCTCTGGCAACCACCTGGAAACAGATATCCATTTCAAGCCTACTGATTCCCACAGCTACCTCGAATACACCTCCTCTCACCCACCTTCCTGCAAAAATACCATCTCATATTCCCAATTCCTTCGTCTCCGCCGCATCTGCTCCCGAGATGAGGCATTCCACTCCCGGACATCCCAGATGTCCTCGTTTTTCAAGGACCACAACTTCCCCTCCACAGTGGTCGAAAACGCCCTCGACCGTGTCTCCCACATTTCCCGCAACTCGTCCCTCACACCCCCACCCCGCAATAACAGCCAAAACAGAATCCTCCTCATCCTCACGTACCATCCCACCAACCTCCGGGTCCAACGCATCATCCTCCGCCACCTCTGCCATCTGCAATCTGACCCCAAAGATATTTTTCCCTCCCCACCCTTATCTGTTTTCCAGAGGGACCACTCTCTCCATGACTCCCTTGTCCGCTCCACACTCCCCACCAGCCCCACCATCCCCGGCACTTTTCCCTGCAACCGCAGGAAGTGCTACACCTGCCCCTACACCTCCTCCCTCACCCCCATCCCAGGCCCCAAGACGACTTTCCACATCAAACAGATGTTCAACTGCACATCTGCTAATGTGGTATACTGTATCCGCTGTTCCCGTTGTGGCCTCCTCTACAGCGGGGAAACCAAGCGAAAGCTTGGGGACCACTTTGTGGAACACCTGCGCTCAGTTTGTGATAAACGACTGCATCTCCCAGTCGCAAACTATTTCAACTCCCCCTCCCACTCCTTGGACGACATATCCATCCTGGGCCTCCTGCAGTGCCACAATGATGCCACCCGAAGGTTGCAGGAACAGCATCTCATATTTCGCTTGGGTACCCTGCAGCCCAATGTGGACTTCACAAGCTTCAAAATCTCCCCTCCCCCGACCACATCCCAAAACCAGCCCAGCTTGTTCCCGCCTCCCTAACCTGTCCTTCCTCCCACCTATCCCCTCCTCCCACCTCAAGCCGCACCCCCATCTCCTACCTACCAGTCTCATCCCGCCTCCTTGACCTGTCCGTCCTCCCTGAACTGACCTATCCCCTCCCTAACTCCCCACCTACACTCACCTTTACTAGCTCCAACCCCGCCTCTTTGACCTGTCTGTCCCCTCTCCACCTATCTTCTCCTTTATCCATCTTCTATACGCCTCCCCCTCTCTCCCTATTTATTTCAGAATCCCCTTTCCCTCCCCCATTTCTGAAGAAGGGTCTAGACCCGAAACGTCAGCTTTCCTGCTGCTCTGATGCTGCTTGGCCTGCTGTGTTCACACAATGTTCCAGGTGTCATTTCACCAAGGCCCTGTGTAATTGTAGTAAAACATCCCTGCTCCTGTACTCGAACCCACTCACCATGAAGGCCAATATACCAGCTAACAGGGACAGGCGATGGCCCAGTGGTATTATCACTATACTATTAATCCAGAAACTCAGATAATGTTCTGGGGACCAGAGTTCATAATCCCACCATGGAAGATGGCAGAATTTAAATTCAATAATTTTTAAAAATTCTGGAATTAAGAATCTACTGATCACTGTGAAATCATTGCCGATTGCCGGAAAAAACCCATGTGGTTCACTGATGTCCTTAAGGGAAGGAAATCTGCCACTCTCACCTGGTCTGGCCGACATGGGACTCCAGGCCCACAGCAATGTGGTTGACTCTCATTTGCCCTCTGAAACTCCCTTGCAAGCCACTCAGTTGTACCAAATGCTACAAAGTCTCAAAGAAATGAAACCGGACGGATCACCTGGCATCAACCTTGGCACCAGAAAAGACAACGGCAGAAACAGCCCTATCGACCCTGCAAAGTCCTCCTTACTAACCTCTGGGGGTTAGTGCCAAAATTGGGAGAGCTGTCTCACAGACTAGTTAATCACATCCTGACATACTCATACTCACAGAATAATACCTTACAGAAAATGTCCCAGATACCACCATCACCATCCCTGGATATGTCCTGCCCAACAGCAGGACAGACCCAGCAGAGGTGGTGGCACAATGATATACAGTCATGGCTTCAGGTTAAACATGGGCAAGGAAACATCCTGCTGAACACCACATACCATCCTCCCTCAGCTGATGAACCGGTATTCCTCCATGTTGAACAACACTTGGAGGAAGCACTGAGGATGGCAAGGGCACAAAATGTACTCTGGATGGGGGATTTCAATGTCCACCACCAAGAGTGGGTCAGCAACAGTACTACCATAGTCATAGTTGCTAGACTGGGTCTGCAGCAGGTGGTGAGGGAACCAACAAGAGGGAAAAACATACTTGACCTCATCCTTACTAATCTGCCAGCTGCAGTTGCATCTGCCCATGACAGTATCTGTAAGAGTGACCATCGCACAGTCCTTGTGGAGACGAAGTCCTGCCTTCACATTGAGAATAACTTCCATCATGTTGTGTGGTACTATCACTGTGCTAAATGGGACAGAATTAGCACAGATCTAGCAACTCAAGACTGGGCATCCATGAGGCACTGTGGGCCAGTAACAGCAGCAGAATTGTACTCCAGCACAATCTTTAACCTCATGGCCCGGCATATCCCCCACTCAGCCATTACCATCAAGCCAGGGGATCAAACCTGATTCAATGGAGAGTGCAGGAGGACATGCCAGGAGCAGCACCAGGCATACCTGAAGATGAAGTGTCAACCTGGTGAAGCTACCCAACAGGACTACTTGCTCGCCAAACAGTGAAAGCAGCAAGTGATAAACGGAGCTAAGCGATCTAAGCTCTGCAGTCCTGCCACATCCAGTCATGAATGGTGGTGGACAATTAAATAACTCACTGGAGGAGGAGGCTCCACAAATATCCCCATCTTCGATGATGGAAGAGCCCAGCACATCAGTGCAAAAGATAAGGCTGAAGCTTTCACAGCAATCTTCAGCCAGAAGTGCCAAGTGGATGATCCATCTTGGCCTCCTCCAGAGGTCCACAGCATTACAGATACCAGTCTTCAGTCTAATCGATTCACTCCACGTGATATCAAGAATTGTTTGGAGACACTGGATACTGCAAAGGCCATGGGATCTGATAACATTCTGGCAATGGTACTGAAGACGTGCTCCGGAACTTACCACTCCCTAGCCAAGCTGTTCCAGTACAGTTACAACACTGATATCTACCTGGCAATGTGGAAAATTGCCCAAATATGTCCTGTACACAAAAAGCAGGACAAATCCAATCCAGTCAATTACCGCCCCATCAGTCTACTCTCAATCATCAGTAAAGTGATGGAAGGTGTCATCAACAGTGCTATCAAGCAGCACTTGCTCAGCAATAACCTGCTCAGTGACGCCCAGTTTGGGTTCCACCAGGGCCACTCAGCTCCTGATCTCATTACAGCCTTGGCTCAAACATGGACAAAAGAGCTGAATTCCAGAGGTGAGGTGAGAGTGATATCAGGGTGATATCAAGGCTGTATTTGACTAAGTGTGGCATCAAGGAGCCCTATCAAAACTGGAATCAATGGGTATCAGGGGGCAAACTCTCCGGTGGTTAGAGTCATACCTGACACATAGGAAGATGGTCGTGGTTGTTGGTGGTCAGTCATCTCAGCTCCAGGACATCTCTGCAGGAGCTCCTCAGGGTAGTGTCCTCGACCCAACCATCTTCAGCTGCTTCATCAATGACCTTCCCTCCATCATAAGGTCAGAAGTGGGGACGTTCGCCAATGGTTGCACAATGTTCAGCACCATTCGTGACTCCTCACATACTGAAGTATTCCTTGTTCAAATGCAACAAGATCTGGACAATATCCAGGCTTGGGCTGACAAGTGGCAATTGATATTCACGCCACACAAATGCCAGACTATGACCATCACCAATAAGAGACACCACCCCTTGACACTCAATGGTGTTACCATCACTAAATCCTCACTATCAACATCCTGGGGGTTACCATTGACCAGAAACTCAACTGGACTCACCACATAAACACAGTGTTGACAACAGCAGGTCAGAAGCTAGGAATACTGAGGCGAGTAACTCACCTCCTGACTCCTCAAAGCCTGTCCACCATCTACAAGACACAAGTCAGGAGTGTGATGGAATACTCCCCACTTGCCTGGATGAGTGCAGCCCCAACAACACTCAAGAAGCTTAACACCATCCTGGACAAAGCAGTCCGCTTGATTTGCACTAGATCCACAAGCATTCACTCCCTCCACCACCAACGCTCCATAGCAGCAGTGTGTACTATCTATAAGATGCACCGCAGAAATTCACCAAAGATCTTCAGATAGCACCATGCAAACCCACTTTCCATTTAGAAGGATAAGGGCATCACACATATGGAAACATCACCACCTCCAAGTTCCCCTACAAGTCACTCACCATCCTGACTTGGAAATATATCACCGTTCCTTCACTGTCGCTGGGTCAAAATCCTGGAATTTCCTCCCTAATAGTATTGTAGGTCAACCTACAACAGGTGGACTGCAGCGGTTCAAAAAGGCAGCTCACCACCACCTTCTCAAGGGCAACTGGGGATGGGCAAGAAATGCTGGCCAGCCAGCCACCCCCACATCCCACAAATAGATAAAATAAAAATCTGTGTGTGCCTGCATGCTTACCCACAGTGACTGGCGAACAAGGACTCTCAAGTCTCATTGCATGTTCCTCTCTCAATTTATAGCCATTAAAATAATAATCTGCCTTTCTGTTTTTGCTACCCGAAGTGGATAACCTCACATTTATTCACATTATACTGCATCTGACATGTATTAGCCCACTCACTCAGCTTGTCCAAATCACACTGAAGCATCTCTGCATTCTCCTCACAATTCAACATCCCACCCAGCTCTGTGTCATCTGCAAATTTGGAGGTATTGCTTTTAGTTCCCTCATCTAAATCATTAATATCTTGGCTGGGTCATTAAGAATACTCAAGGCTGAGATAGATAGACTCTAATCACTCAGGGAATCATGGGTAAAAGGCAGGAAAGTGGAGTTGAGGATTATCAGATCAGCCATGATCTCATTGAATGTGGGAGCAGTACAATGGGGCAAATAGCCTACTTCTGCTCCGGATTCTTATTGTCATTAGGCGAAGATGCGGTCTCTGAATTCCCTTTTGGATTCTTGGTTACCATCTTATATTGATAATCTCTGGTTATGATGAGTTGAAACATTCTCTCTACACATTCTATCAAAACATTTCATAATGTTAAAGATCTCTATCAGGACCCCCAACCTTTTTTCACGAGAAAACAGAGTTGTCCTCATAATCCTTTCCTGACATGTATAGATGCCCCAGTTTTGGTATAATTCTTGTTAATCTTCTCTGCACAGACTCTTTAGATCCTTTTTATAATACAGTGACCAGAACTGCACACTGTTCCAAATGTGGGGCCTAACTAAGGTAGAATGCGTTTTAGCCTAACGTCGGAATTCTGAATTCTATTCCTCCATAAATAAAAGCTAGTAATTTGTTCATTGTTTTTATGGCATAACCTTTACTGGATAATGTACTTATACTCCAAGATTTTTTTTTGAAGTATAATTTATAAAATGAGCAAGGTAAAAATTAGGAAGTACTTTTTTTTTCAAACTTGATGATAATGGCCCTGGATTTTAAACTAAATTTTCAACAACAATTCAAACATAACCATGTGGGATAAGTAGCTGCTATATATGGATGAAAACTGGGTCTAGGGATAGATAGATGGCAATTTCCTGTTTCCATCTTGTGGTCTTTATAGAATCAGATGAAACGAGACAAGATCCTAAATACAGGATCATTCATGATAAATATGAGTTAGCCACTTTGCAAATCAAGATGCTGTAACTTCATGAGGTATCCTAATGTTGAACACATTCTGTACAATATTACTTGAAATAAAAGTATGGTTTTGTCCAAAACATTAGGAGATGAAAATGACACAAGCTGTTTTTCAATAAGGAACCATGCATAGATTGGTCTCAACACAATCCTTAGAATCTATAACTCTTAATCAATGAATAAATATTCAACTGAGATCAATATTTATACAATGCATATGACATATTTATGGGAGTTGCTAAGGTGGGCTGAATCGGGGTGCAAAACTGGATACTCCGCAAAACAGGCATAGGGTTCACAATGTGTGATTAACCTGCAGCAGTTTCTTAGATGTAGGCAGGACGCAAACTTCCTTCTGCCAGGTTATTTAAATGATTGCAGTGTGCAGCATCACTAAAAGCACTGTTGAGTGGCTACACACTTCAGCAAGATGCTCATGAGTGTCCAAGGATAGCATTAATTAAAAATAAGGATGCTTACACCACTTGAAAGGGAAGTGCGCTCAGCAGAATAAATGTTGGAAATGGTTGGGAAAGAAAGTTTGAGCTGTATAAAAAGTGACAACAAAGCAAGTGAGAAAGCATATTCTAATGTTCTGAGATGCAGAATCCTCACTGAGGGGAGTGGTCCTCAGTGCAAGAAGGCCCTCCAGATAGGCACTGAGAATGCAATTAGATCAAATATCTGTTGTGGTTGGTGCAAGCATTGGGGTCCCAGTCTCCTGGGTATAGTGCTGCAAGAATTCCAGTGACTTCACACAAGTGGTCATGCTCAGGCCAAATACAACATCCCACCAACTGAAGCAGTGGCCTCAGACACTGCTCAATACACCTCACTCCCTCACTCACCTACCAATAGTCTCTGCCATTTATAGCTCACACTGAGTATCCACAGCTTCACCTTCCTGCCATCATAAGGTCAGAAAGGGAATGTTTGCCGACGATTCTCCATTGTTCAGCACCATTAGCGATTCCTCAGATACTGAAGCAGTCCATATTCAAATACGGCAAGATCTAGACAGTTTCCAGGCTTGGGATGAACAACTGGTAAGTAACATTCATGCCATATAAATGCCTCCAGACCACGCCAGGCCTCGCCTCCCAACTGCAACAACTTTGTCTCCAGTCTGTGCCAAGTTCAACTTGATGCTGCACAAAGGACACAGTCCTGTTCTGGGCACCAAACTCCAGTTGATGGGCCACCGAGTTCCCAAGTCCTAGCTTCTGGCCTACTGACACCAGGAGTCCTCAATGCAGGCACTGCCACCGCTGCTGCTGGTGACCCTCTGACACCGCTCTAGTTTCCCCACGATGTCAGAACATGAAAGAACAGTGAAAAGAAAGAAAAAGACAGAAAAGGAGAGCCAAAGAGAGAGAGATAGAGAGAAAGAGAGAGAGACAAGGAGAAGGATGTGGCCAGCCTGGGACATAAAGGCTCAGGAGCCCTAACATTCCCTACCATACTGGTGCCGCCATTTCACTGGCAAGTAAAACATATTCATCTCTTTGTTTGCAGCATCTCAATGACACGCCTTCTGAACTCAGGTTAACTGGAAAATTATGAAAATACCACCTATTCCAGCCAGGGGCTAGCCTGGCACATAAACGTTCCTGACTGTGGTCACACTCACATCCATTGGCAATACTGCTCCCACTGTACAGTTTGAGATGCAGCTGATGATAGATTCCAGGGAGGACTTCTTTGGTGAAGTGCAAGTGCTGGATACTCTGATACTCAAGAGGCAAGTTTGTCTCTGAAAACTCTGGCCAGATATGGTTTCCTGCTGAAAACTTTTCTCCACCCTGTCCTCCTCCTTCTTCCTGTAGCGTGTCCTCGATTGTCTTCCCTCTACTGATATTTTTACTTTTCTGCTGCCAGAGCAAGTCATCTTAGCAGAGTTGTTGAAGTCATAATGACATGGCTCCCTGTAGATTCCAGCCATGTCAAGTAATAGCACAAAGCACCAAATTATGCAAAACAAACTCAACGAAAGCCAGTAGAAATCAATTTGCAACTTACCCGGCCACTTCAAGCACAAAGAGGTGCCTATAGGGATGAAGAACAATGTAAACCTGTGCATAATGTACAAAGTTCCAAATTAGCTTCCCAGAGCTCAAATTTAAGATGCCAATTTGGGGTTTCGAATCCTTGTACTATTCAGACAGTGCTCAGTCCAAAGTAGGTCAAAGTCATGAATTAAGCCACAACCACTGAGGAAGGGTCACTTGACCCAAAATGTTAACTCTGATTTCTCTTCACCGTTGATGCCAGACCTGCTGAGCTTTACCAGCAATTTCTGTTTTTATTTCTGATTTACAGCATCCACAGTTTTTACTTTTTTTTCATGAAATAACCCACTGTATCACAGTGGCATCACTGACTTTTATGAGCAGACATGGATTTTCATCTGTGATACTATCCTTTCTGTGTTTTATTTTTGTTTCAATAACTTCATTGGAGAAGTTACAGAACCTGCCAATGTACAAGAGTGGAATGAACAAACACATAATGCTGGATCAGTCTGGGTAAATAATGGTGACTCTGCTTCCCAGCTTTTCATGACAACATAGTCTCTCTAGCCAGCCACCACATTTATCTGAGCAGTCAAAATATTTAAAAGCATAATGGAAAAAGGAAAAAGCAAAAGGCTTTTTTCTTAAGAATCAGATTTAATACTAATTTTCATAATTTCCCTCAATTCAAATATTCCTGTACAAATTTGTTTTGTGCTGTTGTAATAAAGTGTAAAATACATGCAGTAACAGTGCATTTGCTGATTATCTTTGCCTTTCTTACCATTTCTACATGCTTAATGGATACCATTATTTCTTCCTTTGGGAGAAAAAACAATCAATTTTCAAAAAAACTGGCCAATCAAGTGTAAAACTGATCAATTCATGATTCGTGGGTATTTTTGAAAATTGTGCATTAAGATTATCTTGATAGCTTATTACCACGGCAACCTGGAGAATATGCATTGTGACCTTTGTCAGAGTAGGCTTGGAACAATGGTTTCAGACATAACTTTACTCTGGATGGTCCAACCTAATAGGTAAGATCACATTTACTTTTTTCTGTACATCTGATATTTGAAGATAATACAATTGAACCTGAGGCAAGCTACATCACAGTGGCCAATGTACAATTGTCACACCTGCACCACCATCTAAAACTAATGCCTCTTTATCTAACTGTCAATCACTACTTTTTAAACATACGGACACTACAGCAAAACCATGAGGCCATTTTGACACCACAAAATCCATTCACATACTGAAAACTTAAAATTGAGCCTGAGATCGTTGCTTATTCCGGCAGAATAACACAGCCATAGAACTGTTAGAGGACATCTAGAATTTGTTATTTTTGGCCTCATTTGTTGTTTAAATTATAAACAATCTCTGGTTTATATACAATAGTTATGCAGAATATATTTTATTGTTTCCTGAAAGGGTAAGTATAAAAGAAATGAATGGGACTCCATTCTATCAATTTACTTTGAACACCTGGCACAAAGCAAGTCTACAAGTGATATAAGTGACTCATAGTTTCCAAAAAAACTGCAGAAAGCTAAAGTGGCTCAATGTTCCTGGACTGGCGGTGCTCCTCAACTGCCACTATAGTCTTTATTCTGAGCCCTAAAGCAAGTTCTGACCTATACAAACACATGTCTGACTGCTTTAATTGAGAAGTGGGGAGACTCTACTTTAAAAAAAAAAGAAAATTGAAGGGACCTAACCTGAGTTTTGTTATTTTTGTATTTTTACTACTTTCTTTGTTCTTTTATTCCACACCTCATAACTTCCCAAAATTTCAGCACAGATTCTCCATCTGGATTTATCTTATCTCCTGGACCAAGGAAAAGGTCCTATCAGGCTCAGAAGAGAACAATATAAAACATTACAAACAAAAACAGAAAGTGCTGGAGAAACTGAAAAAGTCTGGCAGTATCTGTAGAGAGAGAAACAGAGTTAATGTTTTGAATACACATGCATGGCAGGACTGGCATATGAAGAGAGATTGCGTTGTTTAGGAACGCATTCACTGGAGTTTAGAAGAATTCTAACAGGATCAGAAAGGCTCAATGCAGGAAGGATGCCTTCAATGGAAGAGGGGTTCAGAACCAGGGGTCATACTTTGAGGACAAGGGGTGAATTTTTTAGGACTGAGATGATGGCACTGTGGCTCGGTGGTTAGCACTGCTGCCGCACAGCATTGGGGACCCAGATTCGATTCCACCCTCGGGTAACTGTTTACGTAGAGTTTACACATTCTCCCTGTGTCTGCGTGGGTTTCCTCCGCGTGCTCCGGTTTCCTCCCACAATCCAAAGATGTGCAGGTTAGGTGGATTGGCTGTGCTAAATTACCCATAGTGTCCAGGGATGTGCAGCTAGGCGGAGATGCAGGGTTTCAGAGATAGGATAGGGGAGCTGAATGCTTGTCGGAGGGTCGGTGTGGACTGATGGACTGAATGGCCTGCTTTCACTTTGTAGGGATTCCACTGAGAGAAATTTCTTCACCCAGAGAGGGGTGAGCCGGTGAAATTCATAACCACAGAAAGTGATTGAAGCCAAAACATTATGTGCTTCCAAGAATTGGGTAGATATAGATGTTGTGGCTCAAGGGATATGGAGAGGGTGGGATTAGGATATTGAGCTCAATGATCAGCAATAGTCATATTGGATGGCAGAGAAACCTGAAGCATCAAACGGCCTACTCCTGCTCCCGTTTTCTATGTTTCTATTTCAGAACAGTTCAAAGGGTCACCAGACTCAAAATGTTAATTCTGCTTTTCTCTCTACTGATGCTGCCAGACCTGCTGAGCTTCTCCAGCACTTTTCTTTTTCAGATCCAGAATATGTAGTTCTTTGTTTTGTTTTAAAATATTACAAACTCAGATAGGGTTTTGTTAGTTTGAAATTATTTGCACTGATGCTAGTGGACAAATATTCAATTTATATGTCCAGCAAATCGATGTGGTGTAGGGATGGGCTGAAATGCTGCTAGAAAGAGCAGTAATTTTGAAATGTCAACAATAAGGCAAAGGAAGAGATACTGAAGGAAATGGAATTCAAAGCAATAATTGAGCACGTATCTTTTGAATGGCTATGCAGGAATCTCAGAATTGCAAGTCGTGAAAACAGGTGGATGCGATTCAGGGAGTTGAAGAGCAAGAGAAAGCTAACAAAAATCTCCAGGAATTATGAAATAAGATCACCCACTAAGAATCCCTTATTGATGATCTAATGTCTGAGATAGGAAATTTATGAAAGTATGTTCTGGAGATGGAGGGGGAGGATAGGAACATAGGAACAGGACTAGAGTCATAGGGTCATACGGACTAGATCATTTTACCCCTTGAGCTTACTCCACTTTTCCAGATTATAGCTGACCATTTAGCTGAATTGCATTTCCCTGTTCTATCCTGACATCCGTTGATGTCATTAGTGTACAGAAATCTGTCAATCTCTATCTTGAATATTCTCAATAACTAGAAACGTCTGCAGCCTGTTGGATTAGAGAGTTCCAAAGATTTATTACCCTCTGAGTAAAGAAATTCCTCTTCATCTCAGTCCAAAATGGCTTGCGCCTGAGACAGTATTTCATAGTTCTAGATCCCATCATCAGGTCAAGTGACCCAGGAAGTGCATCAGAACTGCCTGATCCAGCCCTGTGGCCCCTTACATGCCATGAGCCATCCTATTCTCCGGCACCCACCCCCACCCCTACCTCAGTCTCTCATATTTCCTAAACCAAGCTATCCATCATCCACAGTCCCTCATACCCTATATGCCTTCAATCATCCTCATGACCCCTTAAAACTCCTAAGCAATTTTATGCTTATTCATGTTCCACACCTACCACTCTTTCATCCTTCCCTCTCAATGCCAAATCACCTGCTAACCAGCATGAACACTTATCAGGAGGAATCCTGATAGGACAAAGTTACCAATCTATTAATAATGTTTGTACTGATGTTTCATAGATACAAAACCAACATTGAAATTGCCTCAATTAATCCCTTGTGTAAACAAACATTTTACATAAGTGATTAATATCTTATGCCAACAAACATCTCATTAAAATACTAAATATTTTATGTAAATAAATATTTCCAATGAGTAAGCATTTGGCGTTGTACCTTAATAGACATTCCATTGAGAAAACTATAGTTTGGGAAATCAGTGATGCAGCATTAATTCTACATTGACAGGAATTGCGAGCTAGTTAACTTTTTATTTAAATTTCACACAGAATCTTCTCAGCCATTGAACAATAGGGGCAACGGTCAGAAAGCTAGGAGATTGGTACCACAGATGTCGATATTCCACAGTTCCCGATGTCAATATTCCATTTTCCAACTAAATGTTGAATGGCAAGAAGAGATTCCCACTAGTTTATTTGCATGTAGTACTATGCCCAATATGGAATCATCTTGCCCCACTGATTTGAAGTCTCCTATTCTCTCAACTACTGCAGAGAGACAAGACTGGAACAATTACCAACATGAAAATCAAATTGGATACTTGGAAACTCCAGCTTTCTGTCGCTCCTCTGGGCCTCCATTTTGGACACCAAGCAACAACATCTCAGGACACGCAATAAGGAACTGTATGTAATCTCCACCTACCAGAACCTCCAGGTTCTTGTTGGCAAAGCAGGGCACCAATTTCTCTCTCTGACAACATGTCTGGGGCATTTAACAGGAACCATGCAGGGCAGCTATGACCTAACACACAGCTGGGCCAGCGCCTCGGTCTGTGGGAAGTGGAAGAATACAAGTGGAACGCCATAGGGGTGTGATGCACAGGTAACGAGGTGAGTTTGGGAGGGCCTTAAGGAGAGAACCCCTCTATGACGTTCACTAAAAATGGCCCCTGGGCAACTCCCAGTAAGTTTTAGCTCCACACTTTTTTTCGGACAGTTTCTTTCCAACTTTATCGCACAGTGCAAATGTATGATTAAGCTTACCTTTTCACATAAAGGAAGAGTGCCTTATCTTCACCAAAGGTGTCTAGACAACAGGTCTAAACTTTTCCCTACCACTCAAAAATGGGGAAAATATAAAACATTCCTCAAACCCTCACCTCTCACATCCTACTCACTCTCCTGTAAACCCACAAACTCCTCAAGTGCAACTTATACCAATCCCTGTAATGTCCTCTTCCCATACTCCAAGGGCATTCATGCATCTATGCAAATTTAATACTGACTTCCACCTACTGCCCTTTCTCCAGCACCTTCCATGACAACTCGTTTGAGTATCTACAACTACCAATGTACATATAAGAAAAACGGTAGTTCTGTTACTTCAATGTCTGTATTGTGACAACACTTTATTGATAAAAGCAAGCTCACATTTTAAATCCACATTTTGATACAGAAATATTTCTTGACAGGTCTTTGCAAGTTAGATAGTTCCAATAGGTTTATGAATTTTTATACACAACATTCTCCACAAATAACAGTCCCAAAGTGCAGCTGACCACCCCCGAACAAATGATGCCTGATTCCCACCTCCCAAAGGATACCTGAACCCCTTCCAGAAAGCGTCCAGGACCCATATTCATAGGGGTGCCTAAGTTTCTCAAAGGGCGACTCTGACTACCCAAAAGGATGCACTGATATCAGACCTGCTCTTACCTGGTCACCTCTAGGAACCACAAATATGAGCTATGGCTGCTCTCAATCTCACCCCGTTGAAAATGAGAAATGCTGGATTCAGGGCTAGGAGTTGGTTTTCCTGATTTAGAGTTATACACTTAAACATCATGGAAACAAACTCTTTGGTCTAGTGAGTCCATGCTGACCATGTTCCCAAAATAAACTTCCTGAATTTTGTCCATATCCCTCCAAACCTTTCCTATTCATGAACTTATCCAGATGCCTTTTAAATGTTGTAACTGTACCCACATCCACCACTTTCTCTGGCAGTTCATTCCACACATGAACCACTGTCTGTGTAAAACAGTTGCCTCTTCCAGCATTTATGTCTGTATCTGTCTATTATCGACTCAAATTTGCAATTATTAATCTTTTCATTTTTAGACACCTAAGGAAGTTTATTGTGGTCTGTATTTATATTTCTTGCTAGTTTACCTTGATAATTTATTCTCCCTTTTTCCATTGCTCCACCACTGCTGAATTCTAAAATGCTCCAATTGTCAGGGTGACTACTTTTTTTGGCAACTTTATACATCTCTCCCTTTGATCTAATACACTGTTTAACTTCCTCTGTTAACCACCATTCACTCACTTTACCTGTTAATGACCTGTATACCTCAAAGGAAGCAATGTGTCTGCAATTCTTTAAATATTGCTGTTTAGCATCGTACTTTTTAGATTCTGAATCCATTGTAGCCACCTAGCTCCTCAGACCTTCAAACGCATCTTAACTTAGAATTAAGATCTGAAATGATTTATTTACTGACAGGTCTATTTTGTTAAAAATACAGTAAGAAGTAGGCAACATGGTGGCTCAGTGGTTAGCACTGCTGCCTCCCAGCACCAGAGACCTGGGTTCAATTCCAGCCTCAGGTTACAGTCTGTGTGGAGTTTGCACGTTCTCCCTGTGTCCGTGTGGGTTTCCTCTGGGTGCTCCAGTTTCCTCCCACAGTCCAAAGATGTGCAGGCTAGGTGGATTGGCCATGCTAAATTGCCCGTAGTGTTCAGGGATGTGCAGATTAGGTGGGTTATAGGGGGATGGGTCTGAGTGGGATGCTCCGAGGGTCGGTGTGAATTTGTTGGGCCGAAGGGCCTGTTTCCACACTGTAGTGGATTTTATGAAGTCTTGCATAGTGTCACCATTCTCCGGTAACATCTTAAAACACAGGTAAATAAGCCAAAACATATTATATAAAAGCTGAAAAATGAAGGAATAAAGAAAAGTTGTTCAATTTTACAGTCCTTTTTGTTAATTGCTCAATCCTGGGCCATGGGCCTGGTGTTCAGGCAAGAGAACCTTTGCCATGCCACCACTGGAACAGATGTCACCACTCTTCAGCGCCATCTTGCCTCCATTGCGCCCCCACCACTATGAGTCCTTGCTGGACCTTGCCAATGCACATGCCGCCAATGCCACCAGGTACCACACCAGCCCATGAGTCTACTCCGCCTCCATGAGTCCGCTTTGGGTCCACCTCACTGAGGTAGCTGACGTCGCCGGGTCTCATATTGGGCCCAAACATGTCTCTGTCGCCACCTCCATGAATCTGCATTGGATGCAAACACTGCTGGGAACCCAAACTCACCTCCGCAGCAGCTGCCATGAGTCGATGCTAGGACTGCCTTGATGATGCAGAAGCTGCAGGGAACCCAAACCTGCCTCCGTTGCTGTGAGTCCGTGATGCTGGGCCTACTTGAATCTGTGCTGCTCAGCCTACTTGCCAGTGTCAATGCCGTTGCTGTGACTGAGTTCTTCAGCAAGAAGTAAGTAAAATAAAATAGGAGAAAAAAAGAAATGAAAAGAAAAGCGAATGGAGAGAACGAGCCCCAGGCTCAGAAGCCCTACTCCACCATCATCTTACTGGAAAATTTTTCAGATTAAACTACATTGTTTTCAAACTTAATGGAAAATTCTACTATATTTATGATCACTCCTCCCTAAACAGTTCTTGGACAGCAATATTATAAATTAGCCTTTATTCATTGCATAATACTAGATCCAGAGTAGCTTGTTACCTGGTTGGCATTTTAGCACACTTCTTTAGAAAACCAAATCATAGAACTCTTCCAGGAATTTAATCTTTCACAGCACTGATATACAACAGATTTACCATTTGCATATGCAGATCAAAGTCACCTATGATTAATGCACATCTTATTACATGAACCTCCAACTTCCTAATTTATACTATATCTACATTCCTACTACTGATTAACCTATGAACAATTCCTACAAATATTTGTTGCTCCTTGCTGTTTCTTAGTTCAACCCACTCAGATTAAAATACCGTATTCATTCAGTGTAAGATCCTCTCTAACTAATATGCTGATGCTATTAGACCCATTTCTTTTAAACAGCAATATCCCATCTCCTTTTCCTCTCAGTCTGTACTTCCAAAATGTTGAATATCCTGGAAATTTCAGATCCCACTGTTGGTCACCTTCAGCCATATCTCGGTAATGGCAACTCAATAATACCTATTTACTTTCACATGTGCCATAAATTAACTTGCCTCACTGTGAATGTTGCATGCATTTGTGTGCCTTTACTGCTGGCTTTTAACATTTTTTCTGTCTTTTGACTCTATTCAATATTGGTATTTGTTTCAGTTGCCTTTTGTTTAGGATATTCCTACTTTCTCTGTTTTTCTCCTATTCGAATTTTTCAACATGCCTCCAGCCCACCATGGAAAGCTAGTTTAAACTCTCCCGAATACCATTAGCAAATATCTCTGCCAGTACATTAGTCCTGGTTCTGCTAAGGAGTAACCCATCTCTCTTGTACAGTTCCCAACTGCACTGGAAGCAGTCCCAGTAGCTTGGAATCTGAAGCTTTCCCTCACACAACACTCCTCCAGGCTTATAACAAAATCCCAAGTTACTGCGGATGCTGGAAATCAGAAACATAAACAGAAGTTGTTGGAAAAAACACAGCAGATTCTGGCAGCACCTGTGGAATAAAAGGGTCATTGGACCTGCAACCGTAACTCTGCTTTCTCTCCACAGATGCTGCCAGATCGTCTGAGTTTCTCCAGCAATTTCTGTTTTTGTTTCTCCAGTCTCATATTCACGCACCACATCTTATCATTCCTATACTCAGTAGAATGTGCTGTTGGGAGTATTCCTGAAAAATCTGCGTTAGAGGTCCTGCTTTTCAATCTCCTTCCAATGATGACCACGACATCTGGATGATCATCCTTCCCCCAAAAGAATATGCTTCAGCCAATAAGTGACATTCTTAACTCTGGCACCAAAAGGGATAACATACCATCCTGCAGTCTCACGTATAGCCACAGAAATGGCTATTTGTTCCCTTAACTATCAAGTCTCCCACTGCAAATGTCCTTCCACTCTTTCCTCCCACTCACTTTTACAGCTGATCCACTGTGGTGCCACAGATTTGGTTCTTGATACATTTCTCTGAGGAACCACTGCCTTCACCAGTAATCAAAATGGGAAATCAGTTAGTAAGGGAGATAGGTTCATGGGACTCCTGTGTTACTTGTCTGGTATTCCTAGACTGACTAACAGTCACTCATTCTCCTTCTGCCTGCATGCCAATAACCATGCACAGGAATTAGTGGCTAGCAAAGGTGAACAAACAATCATTCATAGAAGTCTAATTTACAATGGAAAGAGAAGCACTTCAACCAACAGAAATGAACACAGACATACATTCAGTCAGCCAGACATTTGTGGCCTGGTGTTCTGAAGTCAACCGACTGATCCACTGCATATATGAAACATCATCCTTTTATACTTAATAAGTTCTGTGAAACTTGTGAAAATATACTTATATTTGAAGTGAATGTGTGGTTTGTCAAGACTGAAATGCCTTTTCGATTGACTCTCTCATACACATTCTATTATTGTAATTGATTTAAGGACAGAATTGAAATTAATTGAATGATTCAGATCTTACAAGTTGAAGCACCCATGCCTCCCCGAATGCCACAGATGGGCATTTCATACTTGAAGATGATGCGGTGATGAAATCAGAGGATTAACAGCAACCTGCACTCAAAGTCATTAAGCGTAGAAAAAGCACCCCAAGCTATCTCACTAAGGCATAATCAGATACAAAGTCAATGCCAAATCAAGAAGAAGGTATTTGTGGGGATGATTAGAAACTTGAAAGGTTTTAAGGAAAGCTTTCAGGAAGAACAGTGAGATGGAAGGGTTTAGGGAGAGAGCTTAGGACCCTTACAAATGAAGGCACAGTTGTTGATCCTGAGATAAGAAAGGATTATGCACAAGTTTTGTTGAAGGTTAAAAACAGAAGAGCTAGAGAAATTCATTAGGTCTGGCAGCATCTGTGGGGAGGGAAACAAGTTAATGTTTCAAGCACAGAGTGTTTCTTCTTTGGAGAAAGAGTTACAAAGAAGAGTCCTACCTGGACTCAAAATATTGACACTCTTTCTCTTTCCACAATGCTGCCAGACCTGCTGAGTTTCTTCAGCATTTTCTGTTTTTATTTCAGATTTCTGCATTCAAAGTATTTTATTTTTATTTTGTTTGAGGTTGTTTGACTGACAGAGGTTAGTGTGATATGGAAGGGAAAGGGCAATTTGGGATTAAAACATGACGCTGAGCAGCTTAAGTAGGAGGTGCTGGAGAGCTTAGTAGGCCATCAAACTCGGAGCTTGGTGCAGGAAAGGATATAAGCAGTGGGATTCTAGCTCACCTTTACAGATGGCGAAGGATTGCAAAGGTTGCCATGGAGACCACGGGAGTAATCGCACCTCAAGGTAATAAAAGTATAAAACAGAGTTTGTGTAGCTGATGGGCTTAAGCAGGGGTAAAAATGGATAGTGTTGCAAAAGTCAGAGTAATTGATTTTTGTTAGCACAGGAAACAAGGTTGGATGCTCAACTTCGTGCATGGAATAAACTGAAAACGAAGCTGCAACAGTAAGAGATCCACTGTTGTGACCAAACACTGGAAAATGCTGAAGAGTTTCACAGATCTCCTAAAATTAAAAGTTGTCTTTAATAAAAGCAAATCTGACTCTTCATGACTCTTCTAACTAATGAAAAGAATCTAATCAAGATCTTGATCAATGAGAGAGATAGCAGGAACTGCAAATGCTGGAGTCAGAGATAACACAGTGTGGAACTGGAGGATCATGGCAGGCCAGGCAGCATCGGAGGAGCAGGAAAGTTGACGTTTTCTGAAGAAGGGTCCCGACCCGAAACGTCAACCTTCCTGCTCCTCTGATGCTGCCTGGCCTGCTGTGTTCCTCCAACTTGATCAATGAATTGGAATTGATAAAAGATAGAATGAAACAAATTGGAGTTATCAGGCAAAGACTCAGAATTCTCAGCTGAAAGGTCAAAAACCTAAAAAATTAAACTCTGTGGGCTGAAATTTACACTTTTTAAGCTGAGAGCGGGTCATGTTGAGTTTTCTTTCAGGGATTTTCATCGAGAGGTATAGTCTGTTTTCTCGCTGTATCTTAGCCAAACTCACCTCATTAACTGCCTATCCTGCCCTTATGGGGTCCCATCCTTACCATACAATGTTCCTGGAGCAAGTCACCACTCAGCAGATTCTTGCTGAAAGATCTGAATCACTTGCTTCCATACCATCTTTGAAAGGTCACTGTGCACTCAGAGGACTATTGGCAATCTGGTGCTGCCCCTCAATAGCAATGTCATGGCACAAAGCCTCACTGTCAGACTTTTATTAAGGCACTGAATTTGGTTGTAAAAAAGTTGCTTAAAATAATCAGTTTGGAGTTGGCCTATTGAACACAGTTGAAGGTACAATACTGTGGAGCTGCGAATTTTACAGACCCCCCCATCCGGTGTATTTGAAGATGATAGGTACATAAAACAAAACAGGTGGCCAACACATTGTGGTACAGGTGTACAGGTCAAGGTGTCAGGCATCCTGTCCTCCTTAGGCCTATTAGGGCCTGAATAATCACAGAATCCCTACATTGTGGAAGTAGGCCAATTGGCCCATTGAGTCCACACCGATCCTCCAAAGAGCATCCCACACAGACCCACCCCCTCACTCTATACCTGTAACCCTACATTTCCTATGGCTAATCCATTTAGCCTGCACATTCATGGACACTATGTCCAATTTAGCATGGCCAATCCACCTAGCCTGCACATCTTTGGACTGTGGGAGGAAACCCACGCAGACACAGGGAGAATGTGCAAACTCCACACAGACAGTCACCCGAGGGTGGAATCGAACATGGGTCCCTGGCGCTGTGAGGCAGCAGTGCTAACCACTGAGCCACCATGCTGCCCACAGGAGAACAATTAATGGTTACTTCAAGTCTTCCTACCATTTTTGCCATATGGCTTGGGAAGGAGGGAGGAAGGCCAGTCCTGCAAGTTTCACTGCGTGAGCTAAAAGACTGGCAGGAAGTGAATATACTTCCTTTAGTGGCACCTCATGTGCCCATGGTCCCTCCAAGATTGGATTCCCCTCTTTATGCCTCAGCCGGCATCTACAGCTGACCTTCCCCTGCAGTCCACTCACTGAGGTCTTGAATCCTTGCCTGACCAAAATGCCTGGGCTTACTTTAAGCCTGGGACAATCCAGTATTTCTCAAGACTTCTTGTTTCCCCATCAGCGGCTGCTACTGTGTTTTTGCTGGGACTACAGATCTACAAATCAATCAGCTTGATGGCAGCTCATAGAGGCGAGAGGTCAGTCTCTGTCGGATGGAAGTTCCACAATCAAATCATGTGTGTTAACCAAATTCAAAATCAATGTGGTGCCAACCAACCTTTCAACAGAAGGGGTCTTAAGGACTACTTACCCCATAAAATTCACACCATCATGTCTGATCAGCCTCACTGAACATAATGGATCAAATAACAAGGTCTTCATTGTTCCATCTGCAGAGGATCTATCTTCCAAATATTGTGGTCACTATTTATTTTATGTACTGGTAAATAACATAGAAAGTAATTATGAACTGGTAGACAATATCTTGTGTAAGATTCATATCATTCAGCAAAAAGAAGGTAAAATACTGAATTTCCATAAAGCCTTTCATTATCACCAGATCTCTTAAAGCATTTTGCAGCCATTGAAATGTTTTTAGAGGATTTATAATGTAATGGTGGAAAGCAGGCAAATGACAGAAGGATAGAAATGAGATGGATGGAAGAGGTGATTATGGTAGCTGAAATAATTCCACAGAGGCTGGTATCCTGTCACGAAGTCACCCTTTATTTACATGTGGAGAGTCCTTGACACTGATCCGCTCCTTCAGATCCAGCTCTCAGACTGAGCAGGGTGTCTGATACTCTTGTTCATATATGTCAACCAGGGCTCCCTGATTGGACCAGATTAACAGCCCCAATCAGGGAATTCATATTCTATGAGGTCCACCTGGCTGAACTCATTCCAATCACAACAGTAGTGTTAGAATTTTAAAAGTATACATAGAATAAACACATTTAGTCATCAGCATTATAATAATAAATTAGTTCAGTAAGTTTCATGTTCATAGAAACTGCTAAAGATTTTGGTTATCCAGAGACACACCAGTGAAATGATTACTTTAGTGATATTAAATTGCCCAGAGTTCCCAGGGATGTATAGGTTGGGTGGATTAGTCCTGGGAAATGCAAGATTACAGGGAATAAGGTTGAGGGGGAAGAATGGGTCTGGGTGGGTGGGATGCTCTTCAGAAGGTCAATGCGAACATGATGGGCCAAATAGCCTGCTTCCACATTATAGGGATTCTATGACTCTATGATGGAAAGGGGACATGGTCAGATGAGGTCTTTGCAATGCTGGGAAATCCGGCTGGTTACTTAAACAACCATGCAGCAAAACTATGTTTGGGCTTTCCATTTAATGCAGCTTAATTAGGATACTTGCTGAAAAACTTGAGTTAATTAGTGTGTGAACGTAAAATAGCAGTTAATTTAGTGAACCGCAGTATGGTTCAATAATCTGATATGAAACAAGAGCAGCTGAATTGAATGACTAGAACAGGCCTTACAAATAACCTTAAATACAAATAACCACTGGTAGAATAGTTACAAGTAAGGAAATGTCAGCAAGTTAGCTTTGAAGGTCAAAGGTGAAATTATTCTAAGAAGGATGCAACTTTTCAGGAGAACTTTAAGCATGTAAAGGATGAGTTAAGGGCCTGACTGATCGAGGACATAAGGTATGTATGAAGGCTCAAAAGGTTAATGACAGGTGGATAACATTAATGTTGGGATTTCACTATTTGGTTTAGACAAAGAACTCAACATTTTATGGAGTATTTTGAAATCTAACAGTAAATCATACAGCGCAAAAATTTCCTGCCAATAATTTAACCAGTTCCATCCCTGAAAAAGCGTGTTAAGTAAGAAATGTTGAGAAACCTCACTGCAGCACGTGCAGTAGAGAAACTGTTGAGGTTAGATCCATACTGACATTCTTAAATAGTTAAGAAGTCATGAATATAAATATGAATCAACAAAAAAAAAGCTGATAGCGCACAAGGTCTGTGCTACCTGATCTGGAATGTTACTTACTATTTATTACTATTGAGGGCTTTCCTGCTCCAAAACTGATATATTATGTGCTGTCTTGAAATCTGATTATACTAACATCCTATCATCTTGGTTGTAATCAATCCTGATTGATTAGATATTAATAACATCAATGAAGTGGAAAGATTACTGCACCAGTTGGAGACCAATTGAAGACACAGGAAAGGACTACAGGAAGATGGGATAGAGAAAAGAGGAAGAGTAAATAAGAAGCATAAGTTGGGGGCAGAGGATGAAAAGACAAAGACTGAAAAAGATTTAGAAGAGCCAGGATGTGGAGGGAGATGCGATAGTGAAAAAGTAGGGCAGGGAGAGACAGGAATATGAGGACATGGAGAAGATGAATTGAGGGAAAGGAAATGGAGCTGGGGAAGGAAAAGATTAGATACAACATCAAGATTCTGAATCTTCGTGGAAGTTGGAAGCGTTAAGGTTAATAAGAATTTAATACAATAAAATTTAATGAGGGGAAATATATGCAAACTTGCTGTGTTCAGAGTGGCTTCATTAATGGTATAACCTGTAAATGTCTTTCTGCACTAACAAAGCACTTTAGGTTATATTAGAAAAAATGCTCTAATTAGTGATGAACAGGGTGCTATTTACTTAATTGCAATGTCTGCCAATCAAGCTCTGTTTTACGCTTTTCAAAGAAATAACATCTGGATGAAATTTTGCCTGGTATTAATAAAGGAATAGTGAAATCCTCTTTCTAGCAACTAAGAAAGGGAATGAATAGTCTGCCTCAAGATGCCTGATCTGTTTGATCCTTGTTAATAATATTTAATGAAATGGTAAATATCAGTAGTTCAATGTAGGCTTGTACAAAGAATCCTGTATTAGACAGTGTGAATGTTAAGAGGCATTTTGACTGCATTTAAAAATCTGATTGCATAGCCTAATTTTTAAATGTAAAATTGCATTTGAAATTTTTGCTACAGGGCCTCATGGTAAACCAATTTACACCACATCTAAATTGGGTTATGAAGGATGAACAGATTATGCACTTTGTACTTTACAACGTAATGGTGTACAATTATTATCATCTCCACAGGGACTTGTTCACTTGGGCACAAAGATCATTTTTTTTATTCATTCATGTGACATGGACGTTATTGGTTAGGTCAGCATTTACTGCCCATTCTTAATTACCTAGAGAAGGTGGTGGTGGATCTGCATTCTTGAACTGCTCTAGTCCTTGTGGTGCAGGCAGACCAATATCCCTGTTATGGAGGGAGATCCAGAATTGTGACTCATAATAGAAGAAAGGTGACATTGTTCCAAATCAGGACAGTGAGTGGCTTAGAGTAGAACTTGTAGATGGCGACATTACCAAATGTCTGCTGCCCTTGTCTCTCCTTGGTGATAACGGTTGTGGGTTCGGAAGGTGCTGTTTAAGGAACCTAAGTGAGTTGTTGCAGGCAACTGGTAGACAGTACACATGGTTGTCACTGTGCTTTTTGGTGGATGGAGTGAATGTCAACTGTCAATAAATTGAGTTGCTTTGTCTTGGATGGCATCGAGCTTCTTTGGTGTTGTGAGATTTACAACAGCGACTCTTAGTTATTTAAAACTGGTGTGTCGTTGAAGTAAATTTGGACTCCTCATGTTCGAGTTCACTGATGGCAAACTGCTTAGATTTGTGCCAAGATCTAAAATCAACCAGAACTCTTGCTTCAGATCGAGAAACAAACAAAAACAGAAATTGCTGGAGAAACTCAGCAAGTCTGGCAGCATCTGTGAATGAAAAACAGAGTTAGTGTTTCAATTCCAATGACTCTTCTTCAGAACATGCTTTGGATTATTGTCGATGAAGTCTGCTGGACAGTATATTTGGGTATCACGTGAATACAGAAGTGAATTAAACTGTGAAAGGAACAATTTTTGAATAACTATTGTACTTATTATTTGATACTATAAAGTAACAACAGTAATTTTCCTACCACTTTGATATTTGCAACATACCAATCGCAGACCCAAAAGCACAAAGAATGGCCTTTTCCAATACCATCAGCCACCCATCTCCATACCCACCCACCACCATCTGCATCTCACCCATCCACCGCTTTCACTACCTCTGCATCACCTTTACTAAACTACACAATCATATTCCCTTCCCACAACCACTAATATGCCACCTCCTCGTGTGTATTGGAATTTTAAAAAACTGCTGAACAAGAAATTAGATATGAAGTTGAACAAACATAACAAAAATGCTTTACACTGGCCAAGATAACGCAATAACATAACTTGAATCTTAAAAGTACTGCTTGCATCCCAATAAGATTAATTAGGAATGCAATTCCCTTCATTCAGGCACGATGAGTTACAACTATAATATGCGCATGACACAATATAGTGCATGTTACAAGCTTAAACTATGAATCCCTTGACTGCCCATTGGCAATGACACAGAGAATTTGCTAGCAATGTATTTTTGGATTCAGAAAATACAAAAATATTTCAGTTTATTAAACTGATTTTACTCAGTATTGATCAATGTCTTACACCAGCTTTGACTTCAGCATAGTTGCCAACTGGTTAGGAACCTCATGGCCTCAATGTCAGTGTCATTTATATAAATCACAATTATTGAGAGAGAATCTGTGGTTGATTACTGAAAGATTCTTTGTATGTATACCTGTATTTGCAAATATATGATGCATGATTGTTAAATCTTTCAATGTAAAGATTTAAAATGGACCTGAGGGGCAACTTATTCGTACAGAGGGTGGTTTGTCTGTGGAATGAGCTGCCAGATGAAGTCGTAGATGCAGATACAGTTAAAACATTTAAAAGATATTTGGACAGGTTCATGAATAGGAAAGGTTTAGAGGGATAGGGGCCAAATGCAGGCAAGTGGGACTAGTTTCGTTTAGGAAACTTGGTCGGCATGGACAAGTTGGACCAAAGGGTCTGTTTCTGTGACGTATGACTCTATGACATTGATACATAGATTACTGACAGCATTGTCAATCCGTGCCTTGTGTCAAAGCTGGCACAAGTCATAATCATAGTGTCATACAGATATACGGCACAGGAACAGACCCTTTGGTCCAAACCGTCCTCACTGACCAGATATCCTAAATTAATCTAGTCCCATTTGCCAGCACGTGGCCCATATCCCTCCAAACCCTTCCTATTCATATACCGATCCATATGCTTTTTAAATATTGTAATTGTACCAGCCTCCAACAATTCCTCTGGTAGTTCATTCCATACATGCACCATCCTCTGCATAAAAAAAGTTGCCTCTTTGGTCCCTTTCAAATATTTCCTCTCTAACCTTAAACTTATGCCCTCTAGTTTTGGACTCCCCTATTCTGGGGAAAAGACCTCTTGACGATTCATCCTATCCATGTCCCTCATGATTTTATAATCCTCTATCAGGTCACTCCTCAGCCTCCAACACTCCAGAGAAAATAGCCCAGTCTATTCAGCCTCTCCCTATAGCTCAAACCCTCCAACCCTGACAACATCCTTGCAAATCTTTTCTGAACCCTTTCAAGTTGAACAACATCCTTCCTATACCAGAATAGAATCAAACTATTGCATAAAATTAAACAAATAGTACTGCATTATAACCTAAAATAATAGAATTTTATATTTTACCCTAAGCTGAATTTTGTCAATTTATGAATTTTTGTTATCTTGTTAAGTTCTACCAACTGACAGTGTGCTTACAGTTTATTCTCAAGCATCTGTCTGCCCTTCATGCTCGCATTGGAGTAGGGTTGAGAGTGGAATCAGCAAATAATGCCCCCAAACCAGGTCTCCAGAACTAACTAATTGGTATGGTCTCTGGAGACACAATCATGACAACAATGAAGAAAGAAGTGTATTTTTTGCTATTTCTCACCTTCAGTTTCACTGTGTCACATCACCTTCAACTGCAGTAAACTAAAAAGTGATGGTACGGCAATTTAATGGTCTGTTTGAAATAATTAATTCTTGAATTTGTTTCTGTATCAGCGGAACTTATAACAAACTTTTCACTAGTGTCTAATTACATTGGGTTAGTTATTTTCATAATTATTATATTCACTGATATCTTCTTTTGATGTTTTATTGAGGCATTTGCTTAGTGGTTTGGAATGGGTCAGATGCCCATTTGAATCACCTTACAGGGAAGAGAAAAAATCAAGAGAGAGATGAGTGATGTGTGGGTGATTGCCTCTGAGTTGATGGGCATAAATTTCGTTGACTGCAATGTTTTGACTGTCATGCTAAGTCGGATCAATGATTACAACAGAATGTCTAAAGAATGGCAGGAGAAATATTTGGGAATTTTTTTTGATATAAATGAAAATACTGTCTTATAATAGCTCTTCATTATTCTATGTTGAGAAGTATAAGTTAAAATAAACAATGGAATCCAACTCTGAATACAAGACATGATGAAGTATTGTGAGAATAATGAAAGTACTGTTCTGACATTTAGTCCTCGTCTGACTATTACTCAAGCAGTTTCTTGTTTATCTCTAATCATAAGCATAGGATTTCAGTGCAGCTTATTTTTGAAAGGTTTCCAGGCTACATTCACAAGCACTGTGTTCTCCTAGAATAATAATGAGAGAAAATATATAGCAGGCGTACACAGAGCAAAATCAAATGCTAGGTGACTCTCACAGACCTCTTTGGAAAAATTGGAGCATTAACAGAAACCATCTGACAGTCAAGAACGAAAAGTGTACAAGTGGAACTTGAAGGAGGAATTCTACAATTTAGTAATTAGTAAATGTAGTGTTATATTCAGCACATAACATAATGTCGGCGTACATGCATTGTGCTGCCACGATATAATGGAAGACTTCTATTCTCATGATGAATTACATTTTTAAACATACCCCATTCAATCAGACCTTAAGTCTGTGAAAAAAGAATTAAATATATCAGTGAGAGTTCCAAAATTGCTGGTGGGGAGAGCACAGCAAGATTATCAAGGATGAATAAAAATATGTGGGTTTATCCCTCAAATTCAGAAAGCAACCAACGCACCATTAACCAATGTGCTCATGTTATGTCAGTGCCCCTCACTAAACAGCTGAAGTGGAAAGTTGTAAATGGAAGAAACTAGTAGGACAGGCAAAAGAAGTATAAGAAATATTGTATTCAGGATTCCCATATACTGGTTGTCAACTACAATCTACTGTTTCCTAAAAAAGGGAGATATACATGCTGTATGACTTCTTGAAATAGCCTGCAGCAACAAATGGAGATTTCTACTTCAGATAATTGGAAAGTATGAAAAGAAATCTCTATTACAGTGCACTGCAACTTTTGGAAACAAACAACAATTCACAGCCTGAAGGAATGAGACCCCAAACTCCGTTCTCAGCCTGGAAAACGGAGATTGAATCACAGTTGTTGATAGCTGCTGCATCATTAAAAGCTGTCTACATTATTAATTACTAGACTAACCATTCTATGATCATTTTAATGGGAAACAAAAGTGCAAAAAGAGTGCAAAGACAAGCCCAGAAATTACAGACCAGTCATCTTAATTTCAGTGGTGGGAAAATATCCAGAAACAATAATTTGTAATAAGCTTAATGAGTACTAGACACATGGAATTTAATTAAAGAAAGCAAACATGATTTTTTCCTTAAAAGAAAATCCATGTTTAACTAAGTTGTTGCAGTTATTTGAGGCTGATTCTGTTGATTGATGTACATAGACGTCCAAAAGGCATTTGTTACAAGCCACATAACAAAAGGACATAGGCTAGCCATCCTGCAGCAAGCAATTCACTTCCTAACTCTTCAAAACCTGTCCACCAGTTACAACAAACACATCACGAGTGTGATAGAATGCTCCCCATTTGACCAGACTAGTACAGCCCCATTAACACTCAAAAAGCTTGACACCACCCAGGACTAAGCAACTGAATTAATTGGCACCCCATCCACAAATGTTTTCTTGCTCCATCACTGACATGGCACAAGATACATTGCCAAAACTCACTAAGGCTCCTTCAACAGCACCTTTCAAACTCATGATGCTTACCATTGAGAAGAAGGGCAGCAGATACATGGGAATATGACCATTTTTGAGTTCATCTCCAAGTCACTTAACATCCTCATTTGGAAATATATCATCATTCTTCTCCTTTCGTTGGGTCAAAATACTGGAAATCCTTTGTAACAGCATTGTGGGTGTACCTATCTCAGATAAACTGCAGTAGTTCAAGAAAACAAATCTGAAGGACAAGTTGTTAAGGGTAAGGACGAATTTGGTGAAGCGGATGAGGATGTCGGTGAGGAGGACTAGTTGGGCCTGCGGGGCAGGAAGAAGCGGAGGGCTTCTAACCTCGAATCTAATCTACCCTCTACAGAACCCTTCTCCCACCTCCAACACACCCTAGCCTCCTGGGCACCACCCAACACTCCCCACCCCACCCCCACCTCCTCCAAGACTTCCAATTCCCTAGCCCCCAACACCTCATCTTCACTATGGACATCCAGTCCCTGTACACTTGCATTCCCCATGCAGATGACCTAAAAGCCCTCTTCTTCTTCCTCTCCCACAGGGCCAACCAGTCCGCCTCCAGCGACATCCTCATCCACTTCACCGAACTCGTCCTTACCCTTAACAACTTCTCCTTCAACTCCTCCCACTTCCTACAGACTAACGGTAGGGCCATGGGAACTCCCATGGGCCCAAGCTATGCCTACCTCTTTTTAGGATACGTGGAACAGTCCCTCTTCCATACCTACACTGGCCCCATCCCCCACCTCTTCCTCCATTACATTGATGACTGTATCAGTGCTGCCTCGTGCTCCCACAAGGAGCTTGAACAGTTCATCCACTTTACTAACACCATTCACCCTAACCTCAAGTTCACCTGGACCATCTCTGATACCTCTCTCTCCTTCCTGGACCTCTCTGTCTCCATCTCTGATAACCGCCTTGAAACTGACATCTATTTCAAGCTCACTGACTCCCACAGCTACCTAGACTACACCTCCTCTCACCGACCTTCCTGCAAGTATGCAATCCCCTACTCCCAATTCCTCTGCCTCCACCGCATCTGGTCCCAACAGGGGGCATTCCACTCCCAAACATCCCAGCTGTTCTCTTATTTCAAGGACCATAACTTCCCCCCTTTGGTGGTCAAAAATGGTCTCGACCGCATCTCTTGCATTTCCCATACCTCTGCCCTCACATCCCCTCCCCACAACAAAAACAAAGACAGAGTCCCTCTTGTCCTCACATATCACCCCACTAATCTCTGTATTCAACATATCCTTCTCTGCCACTTCCGCCACCTGTAATCCAACCCCACAACCAAGGATATATTTCCCTCCCCATCCCTATCTGCCTTTCATAGGGACCACTCTCTCCACGACGCCCTCGTCCGCTCCACACTGCCCACTATCCCCACCACCCCCGGCACCTTTCCCTGCAACTGCAGGAGGTGCTACACCTGGCCCTACACCTCCCCTCTCACCTCCATCCAAGACACCAAACAAACTTTTCAAATCAGACAGACGTTCACCTGCACATCCATTAATGTGGTCTAATGTATCTGCTGCTCCCGATGTAGCCTCCTCTTCATCGGTGAGACCAAGCGGAGGTTCGGAGATCGTTTTGTAGAGCACCTGCACTCTGTTTGTGACAAACGACAATACTGCCCTGTCGTGAACCATTTCAACTCCCTCTCCCACTCCTTGGGTGACATGTCCATCCTGGGCCTCCTCCAGTGTCACAACAATGCCACCCGGAAACTGGAGGAGCAGCACCTCATATTCCGCCTTGGGAGCCTACAGCCCAATGGTCTCAATGTGGACTTTACCAGTTTCCAAAGCCCCCCACCCCCAGCCTCATCCCATGACCAACCCTCCCTCTCATCCCCGCCTCCTTGACCTGACACAACCTGCCCATCTTCTCTCCCACCTATCCGCTCCTCCCACCTCACTGACCAATCCGCACCACCGCCTACCTGCACTTACCTATCACCATCCCACCTACCTTCCCCAGCCCCACCCCTCCTCTCCCTATTTATTTCGGAGCTCCCTTCCTCCTCCCCATTTCTGAAGACGGGTCCTGATGTGAAATGTCAACTTTCTTGCTCCTCTGATGCTGCCTGGTCTGCTGTGTTCCTCCAGCTCCACACTGTGTTATCTCTGACTGCAGCATCGGCAGTTCATACTATCTCTCGTGGTTGATGAATGTTTCTTTTCTGGAAGAAGGTGTGCAGTGCAGTTGTTGAGGAGTTTATGTTGGGCTTTCACATTTCCTGATACACTTTTATCACTTACACCTTGGTACACAGTGTGCAACTACAACATTTTATGAATGATATAAAACTTCAAGGCATTGCAAAGTTTCAGGATGATTGTGGAGAACTTCAAGGGACATTGAGAAGTGGTGGAATGAGCAGACATGTGGCAGATGAAGTTCAATGTGGAGAAATGTGAGGTGATTCATCTGGGTAGAACGAACATGGGAACACAATATAAAAGACAGAACTCTAAATGGTTGCAACAGCAGATTGAGCTGGGTGTATATGTGCATGCAGCAGAACAGATTGATAGAATGATTATTAAAAATCTCAGGCTCTGATAACGGGGACATAGAGTACAACAGCAAGGAGGATATGTTGAACTTATATAAGATTCAAACTTGGCCTCAGCTGAGGCACTGCTTCCAGTTCTGTGTGCTACACTTTAGGAAGGATGTAAAGACACTGAGGAGAGTTTTACAAGGGATTAGGAACTTCAGTTTGGGATATAACCTGAAGAAGAGATGGGTGAGGCAGGATCTGATATATTCAAAATCATGAAAGGCTTAGACAGCGTAGATAGGGAGAAACTGTTCCCAAATATGAAAGGATTCAAAACAAGAGGCTGCTGCTTTAAAATGATTGGCAGAAGAATCAAAAACAATACGGAGAAAACAGTGAATTGTTGAGGTCTGGAATACACTGCTTGTGAGTGCAGTGGCTGCAGGTTCAATTGCTATGTTCAACAGAAAGATTGCTATTTGAACAAGGACAGCGTGTAGGTATCGAGGGAAGGCAAGAGGACATTTCATGAAATACTCATTTTGGAGAGCTGGTACAGCTGCAGCTGCTATGGACCAAATGGCCTTCCTGTGTGGTGTAACAATTCTGTGATCCTGTGAAACACAATTTCATGAAAATAACAAGGAGATTAAGGGTGAGAGACTTGTGAAGCAGCAACTAGTGACAATTTGCACTGGGTATGTATTAGAGAACCAGATTTGGACTCAAGTGTTAGCAGATATCCAGCACTGAACTAAATCTATTGCGTCAGAGTCTGCTGGTAAGTACCAGTATCTGGATGATGCATACTGTTATTAATATATTCATCATTTGGTAAATTCAGAGGATTAAGAAATAAACCTGTGAATTGTGGATAATGCTAAATTGCAGTTTCACAAAGTACACCTCGTCCTTAACCTTCTTGTGCTTTTTATCATGTAGCACTTCCAAAGTAATTGCTCATTAAAATTGCCAAAGAGAGCTCAGTCTAATAATTAAAGTGAAGGTAACTCTGAATGATACAATAATTATCAATGACAGTCAATCAACGTCTCTTGGTCAGAAAGTAAACTAATAAGAGCATGAAGTCTCACTTCTCCAGATAGTGAAATGAAACGGTGTTTGCGGGGTCGGGGGGGGGTCTTAATGTCAAATTTTAAACTTCTAATTAGTTTTGTTATTTTCTCTTTCTATCTCTCATTCCTAATCCATTTTGCTTTCCCTTGCTCTCCATCTCTTTATGTACCAGATTTCATATTCAATCACCCACTTTTAATTCATTCATCAGTCTGTCTTCAGTTTATTTCTGGAACAAAATTCCCAGATGGACTTTTACTCTTACCACACCATTACTAGCTCATTTTCAAAAATGTCATGCACCCAAGAGATTTTTTTTTTAAATTCATGAAATTTGGGCATTGCTGGGTGAACATTTATTGCCTGACCCTGGTTGTTCTTGAGAAGGTAGTGATGTGCCGCCTTCTTAAACTGCTGCAGTCCATTCAGTGTAGGTAGGTCCATAATGCTGTTGGAGATGGAGTGCCAAGAGGTTGACCCAGTGACACTGAAGGAACAACAATGTATTACCAAGTTAGGATGATTCCTTTGAACTTACTGAACGATGAATACATTAGTGACAGTATGCATTATTTAGGCACTGGTACCAGCACACTTTGATCTAATAGACTTAGTCAGGATGTTGACTTGGAGTGAAACTTGTAGGTGATGGTGTTTTCATGTATCTGCTGCCCTTATCCTTGTGGATGATTATAGTCGTGGGTTTTGAAAGTGATATCTAAAGAGCCTTGGAGCATAGCAAGTGGACTACTTCGTCCTGGGTGGCGTTGAGCTTCACGAGTGTTGTTGGAGATGCAGTCACCCAGGCAAATGCCTGTCTTCCATCACACCTCTAATCTGTGCCTGTAGTTGGAGGATTAACTTTTGGGATTCAGATGAGTTATTTGCTGCAGGATTCTTAGCATCTGACCTGCTGTTGTAGCCACTGTGTTTATATGGCATCCAGTTCAATGGGAACCCTTGCTATCTTGATAGTGGGCAAAGGGGTAATGGTTCAGGTTGGATGTCGATCTGGATGGGGGTTTTAAAAGTCTAAATGTCCAACCACGAATGCCCTGCTCCAGAAAAATTTTGGCCCAATTTTATTCTGTCAGTGTTTTAATTTGTGATTAATGATTAATGATAACTTAATGAAGAAGTAACTCTAGTTGCTGTGAAAATTAACTATGAGCCAAGTTTCAATTCTACTTTTGTCAAAAGTCTACTGTTGTAGTTCTGAATTATTGATTCAAATTAATGATCCTTCAAGTAGATTCCTAAGTAAACATTAAAATGCAAACTGAATTTTAACTTTCATCACTTTGCTTGTATTCTCTATGACAGTGGATCTCATAAAGTGATTGGCTAGCTGTTTGCACTTTACATCCTGTTGCAATCACAGCCAAGATCAGAAACTGTTCTGAGTTATACTGGTGATTGTAAAGAAGGAAGCTGATCATAAACCTATTTAAACATATAGATCAATGTTTATTTTATACGGTTACATCAAAATAAACTGCAGATTTAAACCAAATTTATTGAGAATTACTGCAAATAAGTGAGAATTGACAAGTAAGCCTTGATCTCTGGAGATGTGTTGCTCTTTATATCCCTTTCCACAACTCATCAGTTCAGATATGTTATTGTAGCCAGCTACTGAGGGGCTGACATTGAGATATGGAAAGCTGACAAAATTTAGTGAGTAATTCTCACTTTTCAGGTGTTGCACTGTTATTTAATACAATTTACACCCTCAAGGAATCAGTAGTTCCCAATTGATGAGACTGTTAATAAAATTATAAAGTTTCATTGATTTTGATGTTGCTGAATTATGCAAGTGTTTCATTTTATAACTTGTTTTCATGGATTTTTTTAATCTAAGTAATTGATGTCAGCACATTCTTAAATAAAACAATTTACTTAATTGTACACCATAGGATTAAACAAAGGAGAATAGGATCAGAGTCATGGCAAAAGTCAGTTCCAGGTATCTACCACTTTGTTTAAAAAGAAAAAAAAACTTGCCTCACATATCACTTTTAAACTTCTCCCCACTCACCTTAACCTATACCCCTTAGTATTTGCTGATACAAGTGGTCTCAACTTCAGTATGTATGGAAGCACTATGGTTAACCTTTGTGCTCAATGTTAGGAAAGGAAAAGAAAGAAAACTTAGCCAATGTTCCAAGACCTGATCATTATCCACTATCTAATTTGAATTGGAAAGCGGCCAATTGGAAGTGGACATCAATGTTATGAATGGGTTTGACATGTAACGACACTCGAGTTTACAGATAAACAACTGTAACTTGCTATGGGAGGTTGCTGGCGACCATGAAACTAGCATGAAGCACCAGGATTTGAGTAGGAGGTTGTAGAAAAAAAGAGACAATTCTAATGCAAAAATACAGGGAGTCAAAAAGAAATAAATCTGTGTGTATACTGCTCTGAAGCAGCACAAAAACCAGGAAAAATACCTATTATGGCATTGATAGCTTGTACTAAGTGATACAAGGATGATTTTTGGGAGTATTTTAATAACTAATATCATCGCATTATGAGCTGGTGGACACTTTCTTTACTAATGTTATTTACTCAGTCATTTAAATGTGGAAGTAAAAGTGACATCTTGGTGAAGTTTACTGAGCTCACTTGGTTGGATGGCTAGGTTTTGCAATGCAAAATGATGCCAGTAGCACATGTTCAATTCCTGCACCAGCTGAGATTACCAAGAAGGTCCTGCTTTCTCAATCTGGCCTCCATACCTGACGTGTGGTGACCTTCTGGTTAAGCTTCCCTTCAGCTGTCTCGCTAATGTGAGAGCACTCTAATGGTCTACTGGAACAATGATGACCTTACCTTTACCCATCAAAGGTACTTATAATCAGATATGGTTAGGTTTCAACCAGAAAAAAATTACTTCTATGTAACCATAGACAAGTGGAATTCAGATGAGAACAATTCTACTGTCTTGCATAAAAGAATGGTTGAGTATTTAAGCACAGAGATAAAACTGTCAAATTTAATGAAGGGTTCAATGCTTATGTAATCAAGAATGAAATGCCAGTTTATTGGTACGGTTGTGAGAATCAATCATATGTCCTGATTTGTTTTGGCATTTTACAGGTCAATCACAGTCTGTTCCTGTTTAATGAT
Source organism: Rhincodon typus (assembly GCF_021869965.1). Classification (NCBI taxonomy): domain Eukaryota; kingdom Metazoa; phylum Chordata; class Chondrichthyes; order Orectolobiformes; family Rhincodontidae; genus Rhincodon; species Rhincodon typus. Next base: position 70,290,735 of record NC_063338.1, read on the forward strand.
TCAAAATCAAGCTACACCAACCTGGATTCTCCAACTCTATGAAAAAGATATTTTGTAACATTCCTGCTCAGCTCATTAGTGAGTGCAAGTTTAAGGCAACATAATGCAAAGACATAATGATTTTATTCAAGTGGTAGGATGTAGGTGGAAAACAAAGGAATGTAAACAAGCTATTGCAATGCTATTCTTCTATATCTGGAAACTTCAATTGAAAGCTCAGCCTCTAATCTCAGTAAATGCCAAAATAAACCCTAAGAAAGAACAAAATAAATTGCAAACCAGCTCCAGTAGATTAACTTTATTTTGTTATTGGGCTTTTAGATAATTCAGTCTTATTGAAAAGGTAGAAATTAAAATGTTGTTCCTAACTGATTATCACTCTGGTTAAAAGTTAAATAATTAGAATTTATTTTAAAAGTCTACAAATGAAATAAGTATTTAAAGAGGGGCAGATAAGGCCAATAATAAATAACTAATGTTTGGCAAGAAATGTTGTAGAAAATAAAATCATAGATTAGCACAGCACAGAAGGCCTTTGAGGCTGTGATCCAGGGATACTAAAACAAATAGTACCCCGAGTAAACATACAATTCAGCAAAAATAGTTAAATATAGAATGCTCTGGGTTTTATGTCTTGAATGAAATGAACAGGCACTGAAAAACTCTGAATGTTTTAAGCATTTGATGGGTTAGCTGAGGCACAGGATGCAGTATAGTAATATTAGTATTAGGTGCAGACAGATAATTTTGCAAACATGAGGATACATCAGTTCCATATGCTAAACATGTATTTCAACAACTATGCAATTTATTAAAGCATTTTATACAGTAGAACGTAATTTAAAATCCTGCAATCAGGAAAAAGAATCTAAAATTTATCCAATGACAATATTGCTGTTTATATCAATTATCAATAACTGACCTTGCAATATTTTCTTTTCACCCAGAACAGCCACAATACATATTGAACAATATTATTTACCAAGATACAAATCAATGGGATAAGCAGGCAAGCTATATTCAGTCACATCTGTAATCATTTTGATTTCACAATTATGAAATAAAAAAGATCACTTGTGCCATGATGTTATACTGAAACTCTTCATTTCTGATTAATTATTAGATTGTTGATAATGTAAAATAGTAGTGACCATAAAGATGTCCTGAATATTTTTCTACAAGTTTTATTCAAATGGCATGCTTTTTGAACAATTGTAAAATAACTACGGGATATTTTTGTCAAATGAAGATTCTGCAACATCTTTCATTGCATCAGATGAAAATAGAGTGGAATTTTTTAAACCATCCTTTAAATGGTAGCTACCATTTTTACCATTATTTAGGGATTAATATTAATATTATTTTGAATAGCCCAATTCCAAAATATTTTGTAATACCTGTAATTTGAAAGGATCTAAGTCAGGCCTTATTTTATTCATCTTCCATAGTCAACACATTTAACGATATACAAAATGCTGTTAGATGCAAAAAGGCAAGGGGCAATTTCAATATAAGACTGCACACAAATGATCATTGCTCCTGAACGAAGTGATTATAGACTTAGCTTAAAGCTAGTCTTAAAGAAAGATTCTGATTGGTTGGCAACTATTACAAAATGCTCTTTCGCTCAATTTTAGTGCTTCATTGTTCTACATCAGAGCTGCTGCTGTGAAATCAACAGACTAGTAATGCAAATTGCATGCAAATTCCGATAAGAAAATGTAAAATGCCACACATCCATAATGAACTACTTCAAAGACATCCAATTATCTAGATTTTGGTGCACCAGGGTCCATTTTCACTGTTGGCTTTTTTTTCAACTGAAAATAGTCCCCAGGGTGCTACAATCTATGAATATCAAGACATCTTCTCAGTTCATTGTTGTTGGAATTATTATAGAAGTATTATAGTAGATATATTTCAGAAATAATCCCTAAAACACATTTTCCATGATCCAAGACCAGAGGCAAACTACTACAAATTTGCCACTGAAGTACATTGAAATCAATGCAATATTCCACAATTTTCCATGTGAATGAGGCCTTGTTACATTATTTGTTCAGGACTGTTGATCTCACATTTAGATTTTTCTACTGAACAAATCAGCACATTCATATTTTAATCAGTACACCTTTTTTGTGGTTCTGAATTTTCCAAGATGTAAATAAATTACAAGTAAACATTTTTGTGTTGCATTTCATTCATCTCAAGAATGACTCAGTTTCAGTAACTGACCCCTTAGACCGACTACTATTCATTAAACATTTTGGATGCAAACGTACTTTTGAAATTAATCACTATATCAAAATATGTTAAGCTATTTATTTTATTACAGAGTTATAGAATTATACAGCACAGAAACAGACCTTTCAGTCCAATTTGTCCATGCCGACCAAGTTTCCCAAACTAAAGTGATAAATTATAGTTATTTAGTTGATGTAATATTCCGGTAATCTCACGTATCAAGCTCTGTGTGTGATCACAAAGTAGTACATTCATGACATGTTAGGATTAATTGGTTCTGTTTCTCAAATATTAATCTTGCAAAATGGACATTCTAGCATGTCAACTTTGAAGTTTTAAAAGATGAGTGGTTGAAAGATTTCCTACAACGCTAAATAAATCCACAGACTTATATCACACATTATAAACTGCTAACAACAGACATATCAGATTTTGAGTACAAGCTAGAGAAAATGGAAGATATTGTTCATAGCAGCTTGGGGTTGACAAATAGAGCCTGAAGTTTGTACCCAAAAGCACAATGTATATCAAAAATCAATATTTAAAGCATGTAATTGTTCAGGTAAATTTACAAATATAGTCAGCCTTTCAAGACTTTTTATTATTTGCAATTGTTACTGGAGAAAGATTGTGTACCTCCCCTGTGGGAAAATGAACTGTGAGATACAAAAATCATATAATCAGAAAGGTTCTGTGCACATGTCCTACTTTGTTGACCAAACTGACCTGGGATGATACTAATATGCCAAAATAGTCCCATACCTGGCTAAATGACAGAATGGAGGGCAGGATAAGGAATTACTATAAGTAAAATAGGATCTGGAGGTTTCTGATCGCCAAACAGCCGGTTCTCAGAGAGCCACGTGCATGGGTAGGACCGGGGTTCAGCTTTCTTGTTTCTTATGATTGAGTAGTTCACCAACTGAACAAAATTCGCTCATATCAATCACCCAGTTCAGTAAGGTATCAGTGATGATAAGGTTATCACCTTCAATACCATCATACTCCAAAATGGGCTATTGGCTTCGGAAAATTTTCTGAAGTGGGAATGAGCAACACGTTACTTGTATTTAGGAAATATGGAGACCACCGCGACAACAGATTAACCAGTTTCTCATCTAACTGTACTGTTTGATGAATGGGCACCATGATACTCGGCCAACATGCAGTTTAGATTCATTTAAGTGCTCTGGGAAAGAAATTATTTCTGCAACATGACAAATCTGCCCGCAAGTCACTGTAGATGGATGGCACTGCCTAATTAGCATTTGCACTGATGAAGAAAAATGAAAACGAACCCCTTGATGGTGTACAACAATTCTAAACTTGTTTTTTTTTCGTTACGTATGTTCAAACCATGAAAAGTGTAGCGCTAAAGTATAATTCATCCATCAGTCCCAGTCAGATTATTGTCAACTTGTTCAATGAAGTATGCCCCTGATGAAATTTCATAATTTCTTAGCCCTCGCCAACTTATATACTAGTTTAAAAGGAACCGACAATGTTTTAGGCATACAAATATCGGGCTGTTCTCAAAAAAATCCTTTACAACACAAACCCTGTTGGTTTAGTCTGCGGCAGGCAACGTATCGGTTACATTTTGATCTCTTGCATTGTAGGTTTTACATTTGAAATGTTATATTTAATTAGGCTTAAAATAGCTAGAATAGTGTAGCATCATGAGTTGTGGGCAGTAGCATATTCATCACTGCATCCTTTTCTCTACGCTGTCCCGAGAATATACCATGGGCGTGCATCTCGTAAGTTGAAAGCAAGTATTTGCATTCAGCAAATTTCGGTACTTTAACTAATGAATCCATGCGCAATAAATAGAAATGACAAACGACTTCCAGAAAATTGAAACTTCAAACCGTAAAGCTGCAAGTTATGTTGCACACTTTGGGAATTCAAATCTTTGGGAGACGCCTGCGTGGGAAGAGGTCTGGTACCTTGGAGTTAATGAGTTCTACGGGAACTTCGGCCTTTTCTAGCACTAGACCATCGTTTCACAGCTAGACAATGGGAGCGGTGTACCTGCAGTTTTAGATTGTCTCTTGAAAATGTCTGGCCTTCGAATTAGACTGATGGATGCTTGTATTCTAAGATTGGACGTGGTTTAAATCCGCAAGTAATTTATTTCTCGTGTGGAAATTATCCAAAAGGCAATATTTGAAACGCAGACTTGCCTCGGTCTGCAATGCGTCCGTATCTGCAAAAAGTCTCATTTTTAAGCAATTTGATTTGAAACTTTGGTGTGGAGAAGATTGGAACAAAAGGCTGGCTTATTGAATGGAAGAGCACGGCACGGAGCACTGGATCCCTTATCTCTCGGCTGCAGCTCTGTAATTCATTGCCGTGATAAAGCACCAGAGTAGAAAACATTACAACACTGACACAATCCAAAAACGGATTAGATTCTGACATAAGCTTGCTCAAAACCTAATCAATCAACTCCTTGCTGTAACATCAGAAACTAGTGCTTAAGTAGAGTGCTTAATCTCTGCAAGTTGCATTACTGAATTAGCAGCGACCATGTCTTTGAACAAAGTAAAACACATTTCGCCGATTGAAAGATCCGAGTCACTGGAGGTTCGATTTAAACAGTTAGAAGGAGCTGGCCAATATTCCCAGATAATTATTTTCTTGCTGCCAAACCGGGAAGTCCATGGCCAAACATTTCTTAGGAGAGTATTCCACGGCGTACCCTCTATTTGAAAATAACTTGCAGTGAACCCTCGCAGTCACTAATCATTGCCATTTAGAATATCCGACCCCCTTTTCGCTATTTCACGCCAAGTTATTAACCGCAGTCCAGTGACATACCGGAGCCGCAGCTAGTTCTCCGTGAGAATTAACCAGCCCCTGATATGAACAGGGGGATAAGAGAGGACACGTTCACACCCAGGCCAGCACCAGGGGCTGTAGTCACTTTACCGTTAATGGAACTGAATCCACACCAAAGCCAATAACAGCACTTCAAGTATCGATCGCTGGTCTGCCTGCCCCTTGGTTGGTGCCGAATAATGTCCTACACTCTCAGATTTCTTTTTAAAAAAAACCAGAAAGTTCTCAAAAAAAGCACCGTGTAAATAGCACTTACCGTGTGAAGGAAACACTGAAGCAGAACGAGAAGGAACGGATGATGAACGGGATACCTCATCCTGGCTTGCTGTCTCTGAAGTGCTGCCTCTCACTCGGCTCTCGCATATATCCAGTGTTAGGAATGGACAGGGGCAAAAGGAGCGGGTCCTGCACACAGAAAGGAAGGAGAAAGGGATTTTAAAACAAAACGAAACACCGAATGCCTTGCTCTCTGGTGAACTTCAAGCCTTCGTCAAAAGCAGCAAGAATTCAATCAATGGGAATCGCGTGTCTTACCGTCACTTCCAACTTGACAAATGCTCCCGCTTTGAATCTGACTGAAGATTTGAAAATATTTAGAGGGCTTTTTTTTCCTCTCTCGCTATCCTCACTACTCGTTCCACGAACGGAGCAAGTTAGTTAATACATTTTCGGCGCTCCTCACTCTTCTATTTTCTCGGTGCTTGTAGAGAGTTTTCTAGTTGTTTGTTATGTTATTTTTTTTGTTTGTTTTTGGTCTTCCCTCGCCCTGCACTCAGGTTTTGCCGGTGAATGTGACCATCCGACTGCTTGTAGCCTGGGGATGTTGCTGATTCCCAGTTTTGCTCTAGTGGCTCTGACACACGCCACGTGGTTGGCTCTGAAACCAGAGAGATACACACAGAGAGAGCAATGGAACTGCCTCTCACTTCACTGGGATTCCAGTCCAGCTCCCCATTGCCACTGACACCACGGCAAGACTCATGATTGATGACCCCTGCAGTTAAACCCGGCCTGGCGAGTCTCTGCCACTCCTCCCTGTAAGATATGAATGATGTGATGAATGTTACCGATCATCAGGAAATGGCTTTAAACCGGACGCCGCTGCAGCATAGCCTCTTCTGCTAAAGTACTGGCTCCACACTAGGCAGAACACCGTGAAAGCGAAATGTGGAGGAGATGGGGGGATTACAATAGCTCAAATATGCACCATTTCCCCATTTGGCTCACCCATAGTTCTATAATTCCAAAACAGGTCAGACTAACTTCACACAATATTCCCCGCCTCAGATTGATTACACACTCGTGATTTTTTTTTTAATGAGAGGCGGTGCGTATGCCAGATCCAAACCTTTCCTCTGGAACTATCCACTTCATCAGGTTTAACTTTTGACCTAGAATGAAGCTCTTCACTGCAGCTCCGGCCCGCGGCTGTGGGTAATAGCGTGCAATGAAATACATTCTCGCTCAAGAGATGAGCCTGTTCGCCTAACACTTTCAGTTTGCAAATTCGGGGACGCCAAGTCTTTGAATTTCTCAACTTTTAATGTCGATTGAACGTACAACGTTCAAAGATAGACGCAGCTTATCCGGCCGAGTGGTCGCCCATCTCGAGGGAATTGGACCTGGTTGCAACAAGTCGCTTGAACCTTCGCAAACTTCTGCAGCCCTCACAGTTCGCCCCGTCAAAAGGGAGGCGAAGCAAAGGGTTAAATCGTCAAAGACAAGTGCTCAAAATCATTAATTGCTTGACTTGCCCGTTGACTTTAAAACAATCCCTGCCCCATCCCACACTCCAAAAGAGCTGAGATTGAAGGTGTATATGCGGGGATTTGGAATGGTTAATCTGAATCGAGTCAGGGCAGTGAGTGTCTTTAAAATAAAGGCACTCCATCAGCGCAATCTAGCGGCCAGCCTGCGATATACATTACACTGACTTCATGCTCTCAGCATTTTTTATTAGTGGCTGTTTTCTGTTGATTCTGCAGTCTCTTTTTTATATAGGTTTTATGCCGTAATAAATAGAACATATTCAACAGGGAACTGTAGAATAGAGAACTTAATTCCAGTCAATCCGCCATAAGGAGGATTGGATAACTTATGACCATTACTCAGTAGATTCTGAAATGAAATCAATAGATAATACACTTAACCCATATGATTAAATAAAGAAATGATCCAATTGTTTTTTTTTCCCCAATGTAGTGTGGATCATTACAACCACGTCGAGAGTTTTAATGATCCTAGTGGATCTGATAAACTTTACTGTCTCTTCACTCGGAAATCCAGTGGGCATTAATTACCTCCTCCAGAATTAAACAAAAACTAAGGATCAAATCCATGGCGGCCTCAGCATACAAAGGATCGTGTTTAACAGAGGTACAGAACTGCAGTGAGGTTTACCTCTTTCACTCAATCGAAACAAAAATACTGCTTTTTAAAATCACAATTCTGGGATTAACTGTGCTGCATGAGGGTAACATTGCCAAGTGATTGGCTTGAAGTTGCTTTTGTATTCTCACCGGCCGCAGACTAGTTCAGTTCCTGCACCACCCATAAAGTTCACTTGGTTATTCTCTATATTTAAACAAAATATCGGTACTCTTTGTAACAACGCCAGGCGGCACCTCTTTAAAGAGATATTGAGGTGTGGTTGCAGCTGTTGTGGTTGTGATTGTTTGCAGCAATTTTTCACTTAGTGGGCATTTCAGCGGCTTAAAGATTGACAAGGAAATTTCACTGGGCAATCCCCCAGCGTCTGGAACTTCCACCATAGGAGATCCCGGAGCTTTCCCATTCACTTCAAGGTAATAGTTGTTCAAGTAAAGTTAGAGGATTAAAGATCTGTTCAAAGTTCTGAGTAACGATTGAACTGAACTCTGACTCAACCACTCACACCTCCAACTATACCCTCCCCCAACCTCTTACAGCCTACACCTAGTGAAATGGCCCCACTGAACCCAATACAATACCAAAAAAAACTGCAATTGCTGGAAATCTGAAACAAAACATAAATTACTGGAAAAGCTCAGCAGGTCTGGTGGCATCTGTGGAGAGAAATCAGAGTTAGCTTTTCATATCCAGTGACCCTCCTCAAAAGGTCAGTGGGTAGGAATACTCCTACAAGTAACTCACCTTCTGAATCCCCAAAGCCTGTCTAACATCTACAAGGCACAATTCAAGAGAATGATGGAATGTTTCCCACTTGCCTGGATGGAGGCAGCTCCAGGAACGCTCAAGGGCAAAGCAGCCTGCTTGATTGGCACCATACTCACACACATCCACACCCTTCACCACCATCACTTAGTAGCAGCTATCTTCAAGATGAGTTGCTGAAATTCACCAAAGATCCTTTGACAGCACCTTCCAAACCCAAGACCACTTCCATCTGGAAGGACAAAGGCAGCAGAGATAGAGGAACACCACCACTTGCAAGTTTCCCTCCAAGCCGCCCACCATCCTGACTTAGAAATATACTGCTGTTCCTGCAGTGTTGCTGGTAAAAGTCCTGGAATTGCCTTATTTAATGTCATTGTGAGTCAACTTACTGCATGCGGACTGCAGAGATTCAAGAAGGCAGCTCAGCATCTTGTCAGGGGCAACTTGGGATGGGCAATAAATGCTGGTCAGCCAATGATACCCATGTCCAATGAGTGGTAGATTTAGATAAGGAATAATGGCAGGAAGATCAAATGGAGGCTAAATACCAGCATAGACTATTGGGTTGAATCATTCACATGCAGGCAGTCAGTTAGAACAAATAGATGAAGAACCAAGGATATAAGAAATCTTTGCAGTCAAAGTGCTCAGTACTGTTGATTTGGCTGATTAAGTAACTTACAACATTTGGTAAAAAAAAGCAAGTTGGAGTTCGCAACTACCTAAAATTTTGAATTGAGTTGTAGAACAGTTACAGTACAGATGCTATCTTGCCTCCAGCAGCAGGTGGCAACAGGGAGTTAGGGCACTGAGTAAGGGAGATTGAAAAGGCCAGTGACCTTGGAGGACAAAGGGTCGTTGTCAGAAAGCAACTTCATGGAGAAAGGGAGAGAAGAATAAAAGATTTCCTCAACAAGATGTGAACCACAGGGTTAATTCCATGCAAGTACCCCTAGTTGAATCTTAATTTTCCTCTTGTTTGTAAAGACCTGATACCTAGTGGAATAGAATCACTGCTTCACAATCTTCAGGCTATCTATATGCTCCTCATGTTACATGAAGGAGGCTGTTCAGTCTGTCATGTCCATACTGGTTTTCCGCAAGAGCAACTCAGCTGGTATTATTCCCCAATCAAATTCTTTTCCCTCCGGTGTTTATCTCATTCCCCTTGGAAAGACTATTGAGTCTGACTTCATACAGTAGGATTCCTCAGGGTTCAGTAGAAATGCTTTTCTTGATACGTATTATCAACCTTGATTAGCTTATAGAAAACGGTATCTCCTCGTGATTTCTCTCCACTGATGCTGCCAAACTTGCTGACCTTTTCCAACGATTTGTCTTTATCTCCTCATAGTCTTATTGGTTCCAGTGTCATTCAACTTATATTGGTGTCCTCAAGTTCTAGACCCTTCCACTAGTAAGAACAGCTCCTCTCTATCCAGACCCCTCAGGATTTTGAATACCTCTATCAAATCTCCTTTAAACATTCTCTTCTCTAAGGATAGCAACCCTGTCTTTTTCAATCTATCCACATAAATGAAGTCCCTCATCCCTGAAACAACTTATCAATTTTCCGTGTACCATCTCAAAGTCATTCACATTCACATCCTTCCTCTAGTATTGTGCACAGAACTAAACACAATACTCCACATAATATGGAGCATTGTTTTATAAAGGTTCATCATAGCTTCCTTGCTTTTGTTCTCTGTGCCTTTATTTATAAAACTAAGGATCCCCTATGTCTTTTCTCAGACTGCCCTGCCACCTTCAATGATTTGTGCATTTTCACCTCAAATTTTTCTGTTCCTGCACCTCCTTTGGAATTGTACTTTGTATTGCCTTCCCTCATTCTTCCTCCCAGAATTTGTCACTTCTCACTTCTGGCCATTAAATTTTATCTCCCTCATATCCGTCTATTCCACCTACATTTCTATATCCTTTTAATGTCAATCAATATCTTTCTCACAGATCACAACTTCCAAATTTTGTGTCAAATTCTGAAATTGTGTCCTGTCTACATCAATGATCTGTATCAAGCGTATCAGTGATCCCAGTACTGTCCCAGTGAACCCCACAGTACAGCTTCTTGGAGTCTGAAAAACAGCTAATCCCACTACTTCTGTTTCCTGTCACTCAACCAACTTCATATCCATGCTGCCACAAATCAAACACATTAACTTAATCAAACCCCATTGTTATCTAATCAGAAACCTCAATTAAGTTAGATAAATATAATTTGCCTCTAATAGATTTGTGCTGACTTTTCTTAATTAACTGACAATTGTCCAAGTGATTATTAAGTTTGGTACCTGATTATCGTTGCTAAAAGCTTTTTGGTCACTCAGGTTTAACTGACTGGCCTATAGTTGTTGGGTTTGTAGTTATGCCCTTTTTTAAAACAATAGCATAAGTGCGCAATATTGTGATTCCACGTCATTTATATAAAAAAACCCAAGAGATTCTAAGCTAGCAAATATGGAACCAGCTAAATCCCGAATTACAGTTTATGGTTGTTCAAGTCTCCCCATTAGAGGACAGTACAAATCCCGGCCCTAAACGGTGACTGTGAGCTTATTGCTAGTGAGACTTGGAAACGAACAGCCCTTTCATGTTCAAAGCCATTCAGCACTTAACCTCATTATAACCTTGGCTGAAACATGGACAAAAGAGCTGAACACTAGTGTTGAATTGACAGTATTGCCCTTAACACCAAGAAAGTATTTGACTAAGGGTGGTATTAAGAAGCCTAAGCAAAACAGGAGTCAATGGGAATTGGAGGAAAACTACATCAGTTTTCCAGTAATTTATGTTTTGTTTCAGATTTCCAGCAATTGCAGTTTTTTTTTGGTATTGTATTGGGTTCAGTGGGGCCATTTCACTTGGTGTAGGCTGTAAGAGGTTGGGGGAGGGTATAGTTGGAAGTGTGAGTGGTTGGGTCGGAGTTCAGTTCAATCGTTACTCAGAACTTTGAACAGATCTTTAATCCTCTAATTCTTGGCACAGAGGAAGATTGTTGTTTGTGGTCCATGTCAGTTATTTCAGCTCCAGGACATCTGTGCATAGTCGACGACAGTAATTCAACTATCTTTTGAAGATCACAACTGAAACTGCTCCCACCACACACTCTTCAGTGCTCTCCTGATGCTAACTACTCACTGTATTAAAAAAAATCCTCATGGAATACTCAATCAGAGATAGTAAGAACTGCCAATGCTGGCGTCTGAGATAACACAGTGTGGAGCTGGAGGAACAGAGCAGGCCAGGCAGCATCAGAGGACCTGAAGAAGGATCCTAACCCGAAATGTCAGCTTTCCTGTTCCTCTGATGCTGCCTGGCCTGCTCTGTTCCTCCAGGTCTACACTGTGTTACCTCATGGAATACTACTTCTTTTAGTAATTGCCTTGGACCAGCTTCCTTTGGATCTTGATTCTTCCTCTAATGGGAACAGTTTCTCCCTATCTATGCTGGAAACCTATCTATAAGCTATTGTTAAGGAGTGAGTTAAAACAGTTTTTGACAGTGTCTTTATAATGACCCTGAGGATAAATAATAGTTGGTATGTTAAGTATGTAAAGTAGAAGAACTCCACAAGAAAAATGTTCTTTTCAATAAACGACAGTGCAAAATATTAAAAAAATATTAAATACAGGTCTAATGCATAAATATCCTGCAGCAAATTTCAGTGATAGTAATGTACATGACAGTTACATTAAAACAGGCCAGTTAACCAAACGATGTAATGCTTGTAGACAGTGAATGCACGAGGTAAAATTATGCTGTCATACATATCTTTACAACTTTCATTTAACACAATCCTGAATGAAATCTATTTAAGAAATTGCAACCAATAAAAATTTCAACAGAAATTTCTGGCACTGAAGTTTCAACATATTGAACCAATATGACAAGAAAATAAAGTCAACTAGGAGCTCAGCCCCTTTGTGAACTATCATTGTTAACTGTTTAAACGTTAGTTTCATTGTTAGAAAGAGTATAATGTAATATGAAACATATAAAGTAATCAGAGAACTTGCAGAAGTGTCTATTTCCAACAGGCGGGAAAAGATGAATGAAGTCACATTCTAATCACAATGATGATCATGTAGGTGCCACATGTGACAACAAATGTGTGCCTATGTATGATGAAAGGTGTGCGATTTATACATGCTAATATCAAATCTTTTAGACTTTGGATTTTAAACAAGTATCAGTTCAGATGTTGGTCTGTATTTTGAAGGGGTTAAATAAAGTTTTGTAGTTCTTTCCAAACCGCAGTTTTAAACCATTACATGTCAGAATGTAGGTCTCTGATGCCCCTGGGGTATTAATAGAAATTTGCTTATATTATGGGGCTTTACAACAGGGGAGAGAGAACACTGAAGTACACCTGGGTTTAAAATGATCGAGAATTTATTTTAGCTTAGAAAAACCCAGAGATTAGAAAGCTTTTGGGCAGTTTGAAGGAGACACAACTAGATTCACAAACAGGTTTACTGTCTCTTAGAAAAACAGTTTACAGAACAGCAACTGTGAGACAACAAAAATAGCGCTGTCTAGGGAGCCTTGATGAATTTCTGTAGTATTTCTTAAGATAGCGCATGCCGCTGCTACAGCATGTCAATAGTGAGGAGAAGTCAGTTTTGTGGATGTGGTGCCAGTCAACTGGGTTGCTTTGTCCTGATGGTATCAAGCTTCTTGAGTGCTTTTGGATCTACACTCATCCAGACAAGTGGGGAATATTCCATCACATTGTGGATGGTTGCCAAGCTTTGGGGAGTCAGGGGATGTGTTGTTGCCTGCAGGATTCCTAGCCCTGCTCTTGTAGCCACAGTATTTATTTGCCTAATCCAGTTCAGTTTCTGTTCAATGGCAATGCCCATTTAGCAATGGTATATATTGATGGTCAAGGGATGATGTTTAGATTCTGTCTTGTCAGAGATGGCCTATTCCAAGAACCTGTCTGGTGCAAATATTACTTGACATCAATCAGCCCAAGATGCCTTTTAAATGTTGTAATTGTAATAGTCTCCGCCACTTCCTCTGGCAGTTCATTCTATACACACACTACTCTCTGCATGAAAAAATTGCCTCTTAAGTCCCTTTTAAATATTACCTCTCTCATCTTAAACCTATGCACTCTAGTTTTGGACTCCTCTACCCTGGGGAAAAGACCTTGACTATTCACGCTATCCATGGGCACTCACAATTTTATGAACTTCTACAAGATCACCCCTCAGCCTCCAATGCACCAGGGAAAATAGCCCCAGTCTATTCAGCCTCTCTCTACAGCTATTTGTGAGCTTTAGTTGGAATCACCAACAGTATTTGTACACTACTGATGGTACAAACTAAAATAAATGGAATGAAAATTCAATAAATCTAAGTATTGTGAAGTGGAAGGCAGAACACTGCTGTATGGCATCAGGTCTGAAAGGATTAATATTGAGGAGTGCCTTAAGCACCACCCACTATGATGTCATACAGATTTCTTTAGGGGCTTTAGATCTCAAAGGAGTAAGATCTACCCTCTGGGTCTTGTTCATATTCTCTGTAACAAAGTCTATTGTCATAATGTGACACATAATTAGTTGTTAACCTGCAAAAGAAATATTATTTAAGAGCCTTCTCATTAGAGTACCAAATGGTTTTCTTTTACCACACTAATCTAAGCAAACCATATAGATCCCTACCGTCAAGAGAATCGGTGGCAGCAAACCTACCCAATGGTGAGTAACAGTGCTGATAACGTCACATAGCACATCACTCAGCAGTGACGTGCAGATGCTATAATTCAATGGAAGGGGAATCAATTGGCAATTTTCATGATTGAATCAACATATTTATACTAATGGTGTCACTGTGGAATAGTGGGTCTTGAACATCTGTTCATGCCTCCTGTCACAGTCTTAACATCATTCACTACTGCACAAATTTGCAGTGCAGATTTGTCCCAGTGTCACCAATACAATGGGTATCATTTTGCACACATACCCAACTCTTAGTAGTTAAGAGTGTGAAAGGCATGTCGATCCACTGTTTTAGCATGAAAAGGCCCAATTTCACCTGAGAGATCCAAAAGGTTGTTGGTGTGGAAGATTTTAAAATCAAGAATGGTATTAAATTAGGATTACCTTTGCAAAATTGTACTTAAAGAGCTGTATAATGGGCTGCTTCTCAGATTCTTCACATTATGTTTGCACCATATTATGTAAACTTCGGTGTGTTGGGATGGTGACTCTTAGTTCAAGACATGGAAGAAAGTGTTTAATTGGCTATTGACATTTCTCACCTTGAATACCAAGCATTTATAAAATATTCTTCTAAAGGAAAATATACCATTGCTGGTATTCTATCATCCCATTAATGGTGACTTTGAATTAATGCAGATATACTGCAACTGCAATGCTACATGCTAGTTATTAATCTTAGGTCCCTGGCAGTGTGAATATGTGTCCAGCTAGGGAAAATTGGAATGTGTTAAAATGTTGTAATATAACATACTAGTTCTGATGAAAGATTAAAACCCAAAGATGAAGCACTGTGATTTATACGAAAAGAAAAGAAAGACTTGCATTTATATTCTGTCTTTCATGAACAAGAGATTTCTCTAAATGCTTTAGAGCCAATGAAGTATTTTGAAGTGAAATTGCTATCATGGTGTAGGAAATATTGCAGCCAATTTACACACAGCAAGCTTCCACAAATTGCAATGCAAAGTTGATTAGATCATCATTTTCTTTTTTGTGGTCTAATTAAGGAATAAATATTGGCCAGGGCTGCTGTTTAACAAGTATCATCGGACATTTTTTACATCTACCTAAAGCAGAAGGTAGATTTTAATACTCGGTACTCAGGACAACACTGGAATGCCAGCTTTTTTGTTAGCATAAATCCTGGAGTGGGTCTTGAATCTAGAAACTTCTAACTGAAGGTAAACATGCTAACAACTACATCAAAACTGACCTTGCAGACCTCCATTATTGCTATTCCATCCATGTCAGGCACTACAATTTATTTTGGTATTTGTGCACAAGATGTCACTCTCAGTGTTGAGGAGGTATTTTTTTCCTGTTAATTTTTGGATGAGACTAGAAATTGAAGCCTGAACTTCA
Organism: Rhincodon typus; assembly: GCF_021869965.1. Lineage (NCBI taxonomy): Eukaryota > Metazoa > Chordata > Chondrichthyes > Orectolobiformes > Rhincodontidae > Rhincodon > Rhincodon typus. The sequence continues at coordinate 70,306,091 of NC_063338.1, forward strand.
CTTTCAGGTGGAAGTAAAAGACCCAATGGTATTATATTGAAGAAGAAGAGGAGAGTTATCCCCATTGTACTGAAAAATAATTATTCCACAATCAACATTGCAAAAAGAAAACATCTGATCATTATCACATTGTTGTTTGTGAATGCTTACTGGGCTGAAGTTGGCTACTGTGCTTCCGACAATAATGACTGTAATTCAAAAGATGTTCATTGGCTGTAAAGTTCTTTGAGATGTCCAGAGGCATGAAATTTTTATTTTATTCATTTGTGGGATGTGGGCATCGCTGGCTGGCCAGCATTTCTTGCCCATCCTAGTTGCCCTTGAGAAGGTGGTGGTGAGCTGCCTTTTTGAACTGCTGCAATCCTCCTGCTGTGGGTTGACCCACAATGCTAATAGGGAGGGAATTCCAGATTTTTGACCCAGCGACAGTGAAGGAATGGCGATATATTTCCAAGTCAGGATGGTGAGTGACTTGGAGAGGAACTTGGAGGTGATGGTGTTCCCATGTCATATGTAAGTACGAGTCTCTCTTTCTTTCTTCCTTTCATCCTTCCATTCCATTATAATCACATTTTTTGGCACAATGTTTTGACTAAGCATTGCTGTATCCATGATGTTGTGCTCAGGAGGTGGCAAATTGTGCTAGAAAATAATATGTATGTTCTGTTCATAAAACAGAAAAGGACAGTTTACCTGAAATGTCATACATTGTATTTCACAGTATAATAACTGTCCTGTATATAATACTATATAGTAATTATAGAGTATTCATTGTGAAGTGCTGGTACCTAGCGTCTATTCCCAAAATACTACTCAAATTAAGTCTTCCTTTCGCCTGATTTCAATGGGTATTAAACACGACCAGAATATGACCCAAGCAATACAAAATATTTACCTTATAATGTGTTCTAGATGTATTATAATAGATAGTGGAAAGATTATCATTTAAGAACTGTTAGTTCATGCCTAACATATTGCTAGTTGTTTCCTTTGAGTTAAAATTTTACAGTTTGCATTAATACTGTAGCAAATTAAATTATGGGTTCAATACGAGAAAATCTTGGAAATTTGGAGTTGAAAATAAAGAGATAATGAACAGTACAGTGGTATACTCAGGACCCAAAAATGAAAGGTTGGCATCTCTCATTGATGGGTTTTGATGAAAAGTCTCATCTGAAACACAAACTGAACTCACCGTCCAAGAAACTGCTTGGCTAGTTTATTTACTGTATCATTATGCCATAGAATAATTATTTAGTTGTTATTTGTTGCAGTGGAAAAAAAATCATGTCAAACCTGCAGGACTCTAGCGAATGCATATATTCTTAGATGGCAAATGATCAAGCACCTAGCTCTACAGCTTCTTTTGAATTGGATAAATACTCTAGGAAGGACTTCCATTCAAAGGTTTTTGGAAAAATAAATAACCATTTCTAAGGAAGGGAAAGCATTTTATTTATATAATATCTTATTATGTTAACTGGATTCTCAAAGCACATTATACAACACAAATACTTTTTGGAAGAAATAACAGCACATCTCTAGATCCTTTCATGACTTTAAGGTATTAAAAAACATTTTACATCCATGAGGTAATAGTTATAGGCACTGTCATGTGGATTAATGCAATAGCTGACTTTTTCACAGTGAGGTCCTGCCAACAGCCAATGATCAATATAATTTCTTTTTAGCCTCATTACTCCATTGAATAATGACTCAGTGCCTTCATCAGAGAGTGGTATGGGCAACAAGTAAAAATAGATAACTTTTATTTAGTGGATGCCAGTCAAAAATCACAATTCATGTTCTTGAAAATGATGGCACATTCCACAAAATGGTACATCTGCATATCACTCTGCTAGACAGCCCAAACCCAACTTAGGTAAATGTTGAAATAAAACATGTATATGTGAAGAAATGTTAATAAACTTGATGAATTTACATAATCACTCAGCTTGTAAACATGAGTACTATTTAGAAATAGAGGGGGGATGGTAATGACACTGCATTTGTGTTCAGGGGCTTGAGGTCCAGACAAATACTGAAGAACCATGAGTTCAAATTTCACCATGACAGTTGATGAAATTTAGATTCAATTAATAATTCTGGAATATAAAGCTGGTCTCAGTAATGGTGACATAAATCTATCACCAATTATCATGCAAAACCAGGTGGATGGGGAAGGAGATCTGCCATTCTTATTTGATCTGACCTATGTCTGATTCCAGACCTTCAGCAACATGCTTGTGCTCTGAACTTGTCTCTCAAGTCACTCAGTTTAAGAGAAATTAGAGGTAGGAAGAATTACTGTCCTTGCTAGTGATTACTACATCATATGAAAGGGTTAAAATGTTTTGCAAAAATTCACCAAACTCCAAGTCCATAATCTCTACCATTGAGAAGAACAAGGGCAGCAGATGTATTGGAAGATCAACCCAAGCTCACCTCTCAGCCACACACCATCCAGATTTGGAACTATATCGCTGTTCCTTCAGTGTTCCTGGGCTACTCCCAAACAGAATTATGAGTATACTGTTGCCACATGGATTTGAGCTGTTCAAGAAGGCAGTCCATCACCACCTTTTTAAGGACAAGCGAGATGGGCAATAAATGCTGGCCTGGCTAGTGGTGCCCACATCCAAGGAATAAATTTAAAATGTTGCCATTTGTCTCATCACCTTAATTTGCTGCACTGAAGCAGTTGGCTTGACTGTAGTTCCCATTGGTGTCTAGCAAAGTTTGACTGGGGAAACTGTGAATGAAACATACAGTGGAAGAGCACTGTAGAGAACAACAAACAAAAACACATAGAGGTAGCAAGAAAGTAAGAAACAAATCAGAGCCAAGAAAATGAACAGGAATCATTTTAAGGCCAGAAAAGATTCAAAAGAAAAAGATTCAGAAAAAAAACACCTTGACAAGAAACTTAAAAGAACAAAACAATAAAAGAAAATATGTATCTTGGAGTCACTGAATGTGTATGAGCACACGTGTTTGAATATTCATTGTAACTACCAATATTGGAACTTGACTGTTGGGTACTTTGCAGAAGCTGGCCCAGCATACATTAGTTTGATACACAGCTTAAAGGACAGGAACAGAGTCAGTTAGAAGAATTAGTTGATTTCATGTAATAATTCCAAGTGTTACCATCTTCCAAACTCCCTTTACAATCACTTGAATCTATTACATGTCTGTGTATCATTTCCAATGTGCCATGGTATTAGTTGCATTCAGTTATAATACTTCTTTTATTTTGTCTTCTATTCTTAATTAGACAATCATTAACCTTCTTAGTTTTTCTCTATCTGACTATCATTCAACCCATTTCAGTGTTTATTTTATACTTTTTCACAACTTTTCTTCTTGTTTTCATTCTTTGCTGCTCCTGAAGACAGTGACCCATGCAAACATTACAGGGGGATGTTTTAATGCACAAAATGATGTGGGTTTTGATTGAAACAACCAACGCATCATCCTCCGACACTTCCGCCATCTGCAATCCGACCCCACCACCAAAGACATCTTTCCCTCCCCACCCTTATGTGCTTTCCGGAGGGACAACTCTCTCCGTGACTCCCTTGTCCGCTCCACACTCCCCTCCAGCTCCACCACACCCGGTACTTTTCCCTGCAACCACAGGAAGTGCTACACCTGCCCCCATACCTCCTCCCTCACCCCCATCCCAGGCCCCAAGAAGACTTTCCACATCAAGCAGATGTTCACCTGCACATCTGCCAATGTGGTATACTGCATCCGCTGTACCCGGTGTGGCTTCCTCTACATCGGGGAAACCAAGCGGAGGCTCGGGGACCGCTTTGCAGAACACCTACGTTCGGTTCGCAATGAACAACTGCACCTCCCAGTCGCGAACCATTTCAACTCCCCCTCCCATTCCTCAGACGACATGTCCATCCTGGGCCTCCTGCAGTGCCACAGCGATGCCACTCGAAGATTGCAGGAACAGCAACTCATATTCTGCTTGGGAACCCTGCAGCCCGATGGTATCAATGTGGATTTCACAAGTTTCAAAATCTTCCCTCCCCCTACCGCATCCCAAAACCAGTCCAGCTCGTCCCTGCCTCCCTAACCTGTTCTTCCTCCCACCTATCCCCTCCTCCCACCTCAAGCCGCACCTCCATCTCCTACCGACCAACCTCATCCCACCCCCTTGACCTGTCCGTCCTCCCTGGACTGACCTATCCCCTTCCTAACTCCCTACCTACACTCACCTTTACTGGCTCCATCCCCGCCTCTTCGACCTGTTTGTTTCCTCTCCACCTATCTTCTCCTCTATCCCTCTTCTATCCGCCTCCCACTCTCTCCCTATTTATTTTGGAACCCCCTTCCCCTCCCCCTTTTCTGATGAAGGGTCTCGGCCCGAAACGTCAGCCTCTCTGCTCCTATGATGCTGCTTGGCCTGCTGTGTTCATCCAGCCCTGCACCTTGTTGTCTCGGATTCTCCAACATCTGCAGTTCCTACTATCTCTGATTCTAAAACTCCAAACCTGATTCAAAACATCCATTCTGGGCTTTGATGGAGGTACTATTGATGGAGAGATGTTTGTGAGCAACCCAATCTATTCCAAAGAGAATGGTTGTCTGTTTAAATTCCATGCTTCAAATATAGGCCTCAGAATGTATATCCATCTTAAATGTAATATCAACTGGTTAGACTTCACAGTCATTTAGGAAGTTTGCCACTGAAAGGAGGCAATGACTACTGCATACAATTTGTAACTGCATTGAAATGCCTTTCCACTGGCTGTTGGCTCCAATTTATCTGTACCTCCCAAATACAATCTATGTTTTTCTCTGACTCAATCCTTTCTATTTCATCCAGAATCCCCATCAACGCCTCTAATCTCTCCTCCAACCCCTGAACCCTCCTTTCTTCTGACTCTTCCACCAATGAGTCTCTCACCCCCTCCTTCTGATCTCAACAAATGCTCTACTGACATCTCTGCTGTGTCTCTCCTCAAATATCTTTGACAACCTTGCTATCTCTGCCCATCACTTTACCACTCACATACAGTCATAGAATCTGCACAGACCCTTCAATCCAACTCATCCATGCTGACCAGATATCCTAGCTAAATCTAGTCCCATTTGCCAGTATTTGGCCAATATCCTTCTAAACCCTTCCTATTCATATACTCATCCAAATGCCTTTTAAATGTTGTAATTGTACCAGCCTCTACCACTTCCTCTGGTGGTTCATTCCATACAAGTAACACCCTCAGCATGAAAAAGTTACCTCTTAGGTCATTTTTAAATCTTTCCACTCTCACCTTAAATCTATGCCCTCTAGTTTTTGACTCCACCACCCCAGGGGAAAGACCTTGTTTATTTACCCTATCCATGCCCCTCATGATTTTATAAACCTCTATAAGGTCACCCCACAGCCTTTGATGCTCCAGGGAAAATAGCCCCAGCCTATTCAGCCTCGCTCTATGACTTAAACCGTCCAACCCATAGTTGTGAATATTTTCTGAACCCTTTCAAGTTTCACAACATTCTTCTTACAACAGGGTGACCAGAATTGCACACAGTTTTCTAAAAGTGGCACATCCGTCTGATGTTTCTGATCTTCCAGTGTCTCCTACTCTCTGGCTGATACTTGCCTCTCCTGTCCTCCAATATCTTGGACTCTACGATGCCTCTGGCCTTTCTAAGCCTATGACCCCTTCAAGTCTCCAAATCTTTGATCAATCCACAGTAACATGACCCTGGATCTCTTACTCCTTCCCCTCTCCTTCTGGCCGCAGCCTTGTGTTGCAGGCCTTCCCTCCAGATAGTTCACTGATATCTCAATCTGATGGCTGTGGTTGAGCAATGGAGACAAAGAACATGAACCAGACCCTGCTGTTGGCTTTGGTAAGACCTAAGGGAAAGCTGTTCATTCAGGTTTCTCAAGGTAGAATAGAATCAACTTCCCTAACCTGCACCTTCCCTGTCTCTAAGGTAATATTAAAGGCACTAGTTCTAAAAAAAGGACTAGTAGTTGTACAGGGGTGGGGTGGGGATGGGGGTGGGGGTGGGGGGAGGTGTGGGGGGCTGTGGGTGGAGGGTGTAGGAAACATGTAGCAGTCCTCCAGTAGCATACCAAAATAGCTAAATGAACTCAGAAAGAGAATATTTGTGAACTATTTGATCATGACACTGAACATACCTCCGACCTCATAATCTGGTCTCATCTTTATCCGGTACTTTTCCAGTAGATTTTTCTGCACAATGATAGGAACAAAGTGAAAGAGATCAATTACAATCTCCAATAATGCTTCAATAAAATTGCTGACAAATCGATTCAGAATCTAATCTGTTCTCTCTTCTATCTGCTTTTATCTTTCAAGATCATTTTGCTTTGTTGCCAATGTTGTCTGTGCTATGCTTAATTTGCTTTTACAATCCTTTAGCTTAGGTATTCATAAATGTGGGGTTTCATGAGTCATGATTCTGTTGTGAGCTCTAAGGCAGCAATGGCTATCATGGAGATTGGACTAAATAGCATCTGTGAGACCCCTTTGAACTCTTGCCCTTCTTTACGGGCAGCACTGACCAATCTTTGAGACCTGATAGCTGCTCCAAAAATCCAAATGAGAGAGTGAACTTTTTTTGTTTAAAATGCCTGAAGATTAAACACTTTACCTCCCCACTCACACGTCTGCCTCCTCACCCCTTCCCCAACTTTTACAGAAGCAATTTTCAAGCCTCGAAATGGACTCACAGTGAGAAAGAGACTGGGAATCATGATATATTTTGCAGAACCATCTGAGATGCCTTACGTATTATTACTGCCACCAATTCTTCTTATTAATATTAGTCTATGATACCGATTTCAAGTGGGCAAGGATATCCCCATGTAGTCTTTGACAGAAGAGAGGTGTTGAATGGAGTTGCTTTATCACAGAGTTAATATAAAACACCAAAATGGGCATAAAATCATGCAAAAAGATTGCATTTTACTATTTCTAGCCTTGTATACAAGATTGCTCACCTGGAGGTGGATGTCTGTAAATCTTCATCCTCAACTGCAGGTCTGGAAGTCAAAGGTTGAGGATTGTGAGACGTTGCTTTGGAACTGGAGGATTGAGTATCGTCAAGGACAGTTTTTAAAAACATATTCAGCTATATTGAGACTGGCAACAGCCAAATTGAGCTAAATGAACAGGGATGTACCATGCAGTGCTGATGTTTGGTGCACATTTATTCCTCTATGCTGCTGGGAGTTGGGGAGGAACCGCATTCCCACAAATCAGGCCCACATTATTGGAATCATGGGTTGTAAAATAGAAACTGGATTTTCAGATCACGTGTAGCACAGGGGTAGTGTCCCTATCTGTGGGCCAGGAGACCTGGGTTCAAGTCCCACCTGCTCCACAGATGTGTCATAACATGTCTGGACTGCTTGATTAAAATATCTAGAAACCAGGTTACAGTGAAACTGCATTAACTGACACAGCATTGATTGAGGACTACCTGCACAGGGCCAGTGAGGGAGAAAAATGACCATTTGCCTTCTGGAGACATTCATGTGCTATTCAATTGGATCGTGGTTGCTCAGTAACTTGTACTCCTTTATTATCATTATCGAACAACAGCTGAGATTCTAACTACAGTGTTCATGCAATCAAGGCAGAAACAGAAGGGCAAGTTATAAGAATGGAGAAAATAAACAGACTGGGCTGAATCATAGAGTCATACAGCACAGAATAGTCCATCAAGTCTGTGCTGATCGATCTACTCAAATCTCACTTACCAGCACTTGGCCCAAAACCTTGAATGTTCTGACATTTCACGATGCTTTTTTCTTGAAGTGTCAGGTTTTTTTTTGATCTTTTTGGATGGTTTCTCACCCTGATGTCTAGCAAGTATTCTCACTGTTTCATCCCAAACTTTCCTCAATAACTATCTAGCCTGCCCTAATGATGTCCCTATTGCCTGATTCCAGCCTCATCTTACAATGCCCTGTTCCCAGATTGACTTGTCATTCAGTGGAAATCCACCAAAGAACTGGCATTCCTTATGCCAAGTGCCATCTGGATGCCTGGATCTGGGTACCTTGATGCGCAGGCCTTTTAAAGGTTTTTTTTAATTCATTTGTGGGATGTGGGCATCACTGGCTAGCCAGCATTTAATGCCCATCCCTGGTTACCACCTTCTCAAGGGCAACTAGGGACGAGCAATAAATGTTGGTCGACCAGCGATGCTCACATCTCACAAATGAATAAAAAAACTCTTTAAAAGGCCACTGTGCACCCAGAAAAGCTTTCGCAATCTGGCATTGCCAAGCTTTGCCCTTCAGTGGCAAGGCAATGACACAGCAGCCACAAAGCTATGCTGATAAGTTCTCGCATATGCAAACCCATATTCTCACCTTAGTCGCTTTATAACCAACAGGCCACACAGTTTACCTGTCCTTAGTTATATTCTGTTTATACACTCTCTCTATTTCACCATGACTCTGTCCCCAATCTCCACGGTAGACCCACATTTTCTCATTATCCAGGAGAGGAGCATTATGTATAGGCAAACAATTGGACAATTTGCCTAGTTATCGGAAGCATATTATCAAGCTGGAGAGGGTTCAGAAGAAATTTACCAGGATGTTGCTGGGTATGGAAGGTTTGGGTTATAAAGAAAGGCTGGATGGGCTGGAACTTGTTTCACTGGAATGTAGGAGTTGGAGAGGCGACCTTATAGAAGTTTATAAAATAATAAGGGGTACAAAAAGAGTTAATAGTAGTTCTCTTTTCCCTAGGATGGAGGATTTCAAGACTAGAGGGCACATTTTTAAGGTGACAAGAGAGAGATTTAAAAAACATATGAGGAGCAAATTTTTTTCACAGAGGGTGGTTCGCGTGTGGAATGATCTTCCTGAGGAAGTGGTGAATGTGGGCACAATTACAGAGTTTAAGAGATATTTGGATAAGTACACGAATAGGAAAGGTTTGGAGGGATATGGGCTGGGACCAGCCACGTGGGATTAGTTTAGTTTGGGATTATGTTCAGCATGGACTGGTTGGACCGAAGGGTCTGTTTCTGTGCTGTATGACTCTATGAGCTGATAGCCAGTAAAAGTAAACAAAAATGAAAGCAAAATAAAGAGAGTCTGAAGTTTGCCTCCACAGTGACAACCAAATGGTAGCAAAATGACAAATGACGATTTTACATCCCATTGATGGTCTGTTGTGTCAAGATCTTATTTACTGGAAGCAGATGTCAATAGAGTTCTGTCTGGCTTGTAGCACCCACTGGAGCTGAAGTCTGTCATGCACAAGGAGAGCTTCCTACTCCCCGATGTCCTTGTCTCCCTCCTCCTCCTTGGAGGACTGCTGCTATTTTCCCAGTTCCTCAGCATCTGCCACACCACTTCAGTTGTGCAGAGCACAATGCTCCAAGATGATTTGGCATATGCTGTCTGGACTATAGTGGAAAGCCCCCTCAGACCAATCCAATCAGGGGAACTGTATCATTAGCAGCTCTACTGTCTACTCTATCATAGCCCTAATCAAAGCAGCAATGTACCTGTGCTCACATCAGTCGTGGGGTTTTTAATGGTGTTATGACCCATAGTCGCAGTGAGTTACCGTGCTCCAGTAACCAAGCCTGAAAGGCACTTGGACCCTCAAACACACCAGGTACATGATGTGGAGATGCTGGTGTTGGACTGGGTTGGAGAAGGTCACTACACTAGGTACCTGAGTGTACTCCAGAGCTTAGGAGTCCTGGCAGCTGCCAAGGTAACAGACACAACCCACCAAGAAAGAGTAATGGTGATCACTGGACATTAATTGAATGGAACCCACTGTTATTGGTGAATTCAACAACATTGTGATATGGCCCCCTCCATGTGTGTGTGCAGTTGATGGCACACTGTACCCATCGGAACCCATATATGTTTCTGAATCCTACTGCCCCGGCTGCAGGATTGACTTCATTATCAGGAAACAAAAAGAACTGCTATGATCTTACACAGATGGCATCAGTCACTATCATAATTCATTTATGGGTACTTTACTGAGAGATCCCACACAGTTCACCCGTGAAAAGGTGCCAACCACATAGAAGATCAATGGGGTTGTTACATTCACAGCCACCAGGAGAGGAAGACTGTACACTCTTGTCACCCTAGGGTCCTACTCCAGCCTTTGTCAACACCGTTCCTCACTCATCCTGAGAAAATAGAGTTGGGGGTGAGAAAGTTTGGTCTTTCTGTGGACCCCATACATCCTGAAACCACTAGGTACAACACTGGAGCCTCCATGTTCCGTTTTACTTCACACTATGCCCCAAACAGCCCACTTCCACCTATCCTCCCCATGTGGACATCTATTACATTGAACTTCACCTTCAAATGTACATCTGCCCTCTGAACCCTGGCATTATATCTTCATGGTGCCACCCTTGTTCTCAGCAGGAAGCCACTGCCAATAACACGCTCTCCTGTAGTCTAACATGCTGTCAGGCAGTCAGTCTCCATTTGCGCTATAGTCATCCTTTCCCCGTCCTCAATGATCAATGCATAGGTTCCCAAGGACTGTATTCTTCCTAGACATGGACTGACTTCAATGAGAAGCCCCTAGGCATGACTGACCAGATCCCCGACTGCTGTCATTACAGCTCCCCATTGACGATATGCAACTCCCTATCCTATTGGTGCTGGTGCTATGCGACTGACCGTTACCCACTCTCCCGACATCTAGCCAGAAATAACCCTGGACCGTGACTGGACTGGGCAGATGACTGACCGTAGCTAAGCCCCTGGACTGTGCACAGACAGTATTGGAACGGTCTGACTGATCTTGGCCCCGCCTCTATGACTGGACTAAGGACCGGCCACCACCCTTTATCTGAATAAATGTGTGGTGTGTTCATTGTGCAAGCAACTGGCACATGCAGTGGGCTTTTGATTGACATCTTGTGCCACACAGCAAGATGACAAATCCCCACTGCCAAGCATGACAAGCAGCCTGTCTGTGAGTCTGTAGTGATAGCCTTTGGCTCAGGCTGAAGCACCAACATGTTAATGGGTATACCAAGGCAAGGCAAGTCAAGGCATGGCATGGACACTGCCAATACACAGTAGACAGTGATTGAACAAGCACTAAGAGAGCAAAAGAAAGAACAAAGAACAAAGAAAATTACAGCACGGGAACAGGCCCTTCGGCTCTCCAAGCCTGCGCCGATCCAGATCCTCTATCTAAACCTGTCGCCTATTTTCCAAGGATCTGTATCCATCTGCTCCCTGCCCATTCATGTATCTGTCTAGATACATCTTAAATGACACTATCGTACCCGCCTCTATCACCTCCGCTGGCAACGCATTCCAGGCACCCACCCACCCTTTGCGTAAAGAACTTTCCACGCATATCTCCCTTAAACCTTTCCCCTCTCACCTTGAAATCATGACCCCTAGTAATTGAGTCCCCCACTCTGGGAAAAAGCTTCTTGCTATCCACCCTGTCTATACCTCTCATGATTTTGTAGACCTCAATCAGATCCCCCCTCAACCTCCATCTTTCTAATGTAAATAATCCTAATCTACTCAACCTCTCTTCATAGCTAGCACCCTCCATACCAGGCAACATCCTGGTGAACCTCCTCTGCACCCTTTCCAAAGCATCCATATCCTTTTGGTAATGTGGCGACCAGAACCGTACGCAGTATTCCAAATGTGGTCAAACCAAAGTTCTATACAACCGTAACATGACCTGCCAACTCTTGTACTCAATACCCCGTCCGATGAATGAAAGCATGCAGTATGCCTTCTTGACCACTCTCTCGACCTGCTTTGCCACCTTCAGGGCACAATGGACCTGAACATCCAGATCTCTCTGTGCACACGAGCAGTCCTGAGATACAACCTGATCCAAACCGTGAGCTGTGTGTCTTTCACAATCATTCATTTAAATCCTGCTACTTAAAAAAGAAAAAGAAAGTAAAACATTTGCTGAGATAACAAGGTGTACAGCTGGATGAACACAGCAGGCCAAGCAGCATCAGAGGAGCACGAAAGCTGACATTTCGGGCCTAGACCCTTCTTCAGAAATCCGAAACGTCAGCTTTCCTGCTCCTCTGATGCTGCTTGGCCTGCTGTGTTCATCCAGCTCTACACCTTGTTATGTCAGATTCTCCAGCATCTGCAGTTCCTACTATGTCTAAAACATTTGCTGCACTAGTTTTCTATTCATTGTTTAAATTTGAAGTCGTCCATGATATCTTACACATGCTGTAACATTCACGAAGGTAGGAGATCCTATTTTGATTCAGCATTGTACAGTTTCCATTGTACAGTTAATTCTATTGATTTCCTAAAGTATTGATAAATCCTATAAGGTTCTTCTAAGATTTAAGCTCAAAAGTAGTTTAAAACCATTACGAAAATGAAAAAAAAATTCACATGATGACACTTGGAGAAGTGATATGTAAATCAATATTTTGACCATAATGCTGAATCGCTGGTCTGTGAGAGGTTGGCCAATACAGGCCTGATATATCCCCAAAAGAAACTGGAGGAAAGGCAACTATCAACATTTCACAGGCACTGACTTGAAACCATCTTTATTGAGCTGCTGAGGCATCCTGCCCGGTCTTCCAAAATACAGTGGATGGATTTCCTGTGAATGCTGAAGAGAAATTGAGGTAGTTCATACAATTTTTAAAAAGGAACTGGGGAAAACCAGTTCTGGCTGAGCTACATTTTCAGTCTAAATTGTCCAAGACTGCATTTTATGGTCTGTCGTGATCAGCACTTGAATCATCATAAGATGAGAAACCAAGACCAGGAAGATGTTTTTTCCTTTATAAATTAAGAGTTTATGAAATACACTTCCTCAGCTTTGTTTATTATGGCAGTCAGTCAGTAAGTAAAAATTATGTTGGATTTAAAATTCCGCACCTGTGTTGCTTTTTTGCAATTCAGAGTCAACTAACCAGTGCCCTCAAGTGGCTGAAAAATAGACCTACTGTTTTTGTAGTTTGGGTTCTGTTAAGCAGTTGAGTTTGTTCATCCAATTCATCGCAGTGAAGTTGTTGCACTATGATTTTATGTTACTTTTTGATGAGATTTTAAAGCAAAGACTTGTCATCCTTTGTTAAGGTGAAGATCTTACGAGGAAAGGTTGAGAGAGCTAGAGCTTTTTTCTTTAGAACGACGAAGGATGAGAGGTGACTTGATAGAGGTGTACAAAATGATCAGAGGTATAGATAGAGTAGACAGCCAGAGACTTTTTCCTAGGGTGGAGCTAGCTTTTACGAGGGGACATAGTTTTAAAGTGAAAGGAGGTAGATATCAGGGAGACGTCAGAGGTAGGTTCTTTACTCAGAGAGTGGTAGGGGCGTGGAATGCATTGCCGGAGAGGGTAGTGGAGTCGGCCTCATTAGGGGCATTTAAGCAGCTATTAGATAGGCATATGGATGATAGTATAAGGTAGCGGTGGAGGTTAGATAGACCTTAGGTTTCGGGTAAAATTTCGGCACAACATCGTGGGCCGAAGGGCCTGTACTGTGCTGTACGGTTCTATGTTCTATGTTCTATGTTCTAAGATAAAGAATTCCATGACACTATTCAAAAGTTAGTTAGCAAGTTATGCTAATGTCATTTTCATTTAATCACTATCACCAAAAATTAAACCCATTCACCATCTACCCACTGTCTGTTCCACTTTGAAGTGGACTACATACCTTTTTTTTCTCAATTTATGCTTTTACTTGGGAAAATATGATTGAATTAAAGCAATAATAAAGTGTGCACTGTTCTTTGAATGCAGCTATTTTTAGAGGTTTTTTTTAAACAGGGAAAATATATTATTGTTACTTTTCTGACAATATATTATTCATTAAGGATTACTTTCTAATACTTAACGTTTCTCATTTGAGGATAAAAAAAATTTAATCCCTATTCATTCAGAAATAGTTTTAAAAGTAGAACACTTTGAAAATTATTGAGGCTAGGTCAGCTCAGTTGGTAGGGATGCCGGGTTAGCTCAATTGGTAGAATATGAGCTGCGTATTGCAGGGTTGTGGGTTCTAGGCACAGCCTGTTTAGGGTTAGCACTGCTGCCTCACAGCGCCAGGAACCCTGGTTCAATTCCACCCTCAGGTGACTTTCTGTGTGGAATTTGCACGTTCTCCCCATGTCTGCATAGGTTTCCTCCAGGTGTTCCAGTTTCCACGCACAGTCCAAAGATGGGCAGATTAGGTGGATTGGCCATGCTAAATTGCCCCATAGTATCCAGGGATGTGTAGGTCAGGTGGAAGCCATGGGAAGTACAGGTTGGTCTGGATGGGATGCTCTTCAGAGGGTCGATATAGACTCAATGGGGTGAATAGCCGGCTTCCACACTATAGGAATTCTACCATTCTATGACTGCTATCTTGTGGTCTTGCACTAAGAGAGCATGCATGGTTATCAAACAGGTTTGGGTTTATTCTGTGTGACCTACTTAGCCAGCCAGGTAAAGCATCGAAAGTGAACTAACTGTACACTCAGGTAAGCATAAAGGGAGAAAAATGAAAATAAATATGAATGAAGAAAATTATCACAAATACTTCAAATGGTGGGCAATAGGAAAAAAAAACCTATCAATGCCCCGTGGCAGCTCCTCAGCAAGCAATAGTACTCAGTGGTAAATTGAGTCTTTATTCGGTATCATCAAACAGATGAAATGTGTTCAAAATGGGCAGGCTATCAAAATTGGCGTAAGGCGCTGCTGATGCATTTTGCATATCATGCCCTATTGTGTTCTTAAAATGCACTGAAACAGGTAGGAATTACATGTCATTTTTATATCAATGATTTCTCCAATGTGACTGTAGGACTGGAGGGAAAGCATAAATGAAATCCTGCTTTGAACTGTCATCAACAGTCAGGAGCATTAAAGAATGAATCCTGCAGATATCTCCCTGGATACCAACAACCCAGAGATGGCTTAAATAGGAAGCATTTATTACTTGGCATAGTTTTCATTTCAACTTCTATTGATTCAGACAAAGCTAACAAAACTGCCTTTTGTGGAGAAGATTTTGCTCGAATGTCAATTGGTAAGCTGTGGTCTGCAATTTGAGGGCAATATCTTTGCAACTCTTCCACATTTTCAGACAAGATTGAAATTTTCGGGCAACAGCTTTGCCTATACAGGAAAATGTTGTGTGTATTTGTATTTGGCCAACCAAAGAAAACTGAGGAAAGATCATCCCTTAAGTCAATATGACATCAGATGCATTGTATGTGAGAAAATATTACTTGATGAAAATCGAAAATTTACAATAACATGGGATCTCACAAATGCTATTAATTGGAAATGAATTATAACTTGTCATCACTGACAATGATGTGCAAATTGTCATTATCATCCTCAGTAAACACTCCTTACTTATCAATGTTAGAATAAGTCTGATATATGGAAACTCAGATATTTCAATAAATTTGTGCAGGATGTGACCAATGGTGTCCCACAAGGATCTGTGTGAGGGCCTTAATTATTCACAATATTTATTGATGACTTGGGTAATGTTGTAGAAAGTCATATGTCCAAATTTGCTGATGACGTAAAGTTAGGTGGTTTTGTAGGCAGTGTAGATGATAGCATAAAATTACAAAGGAATATTGGTGGACTAGGTGAATGAGAAAAACAGTTGCAGATGGAGTAAAATGTAAGCCAGTGTGAGGTTATCCATTTTAGACCAATAAAGGATAGATCAGGGTACTTTCTGGATGGTTTGAAGTTACAGTGGATAACTAATACAACAGATATCCAATGAGACTTAGGGGTTCAGGTGCATAGGTCTTTGAAATGCCACGAACAGATTCAGAAAATAATTAAGAAAGCTAATGGAATGCTAGTCTTTATATCAGGAGGATTGGAGTAAAGGATGCAGATGTCATGCTGCAGTCATATAAAACCCTAATAAGATCCTACTTGGAGCACTGTGAGCAAATCTAGCACCACACCTTAGGAAGGATATATTGACCTAGGAGGCCAAATTACAAGAATGATACTTGGACTTGAAGGTTTAAATTATGAGGGGAGATTATACAAATTAGGCCTATCTTCACAGGAATTTAGAAGGTTAAAGGGTGATCTGATCAAAGTCTTCAAGATATTAACAGGAAAATGCAGGATAGATGAAGATAAATTATTTCCACTGGTTGGGGATTCTAGAGCTAAGGGGCATAGTCTAAATGTTAGGGCCAGATCATTCACAAGTCTTGTTAGGAAGCACTTCTATGCGCAAAGGAGGTAGAGATTTGGAACGAATGGTAGGTCAGTTATTAATTTTAAATCTGAGATAGATAACTTTTTGTTAAGCAAAGGTATCAAGGTGTATGGGCCAAAAGCATGTACATAGAGTTAGGCCATAGATCAGCCATGATCCCATTGAATAGTGGAACAGGTTTTAGGGACTGATTGGCCTATTCCTGTCCCTATGTTCCAGGTTAGGGCAGATACGTTTCAAAGTTATTGAAGTTGGATTAAATTAAAATCATAATATGTGTGTCTTACAGAAAAAAAAAGGGCTGAACAGTTGTGAAGGGATTCCCAGTGTGAGGTCTAGCAGATGCTTTTGCCATATCTTATCAAACTTGGTTTATTAACCACCTACCCCTCCTAATGGCATCCGTCATGTTTGGTTCCAGCTCCATCTTGCCACGTGTCACTCATGGTACTCAGTGGATATTTCAGAAATCACCGCCATCCCTTGCATCCGCACCATCTTTGAAAGGCTGCCATGCACCTGGACAAGGACTGACAATCCAGAGCTGTCCTGCATGCATCAGACATGGCAGAAAGCAGGAAATTGGTGCTGCACTTTGAGAACATAGTCCTTGAGCTCCTGCTTAACAGGGTAGTGCAAGAGGTGGGATTTTCTCCTACCTCTTCACTTCCTCCTTGCTCACCATCTGAGGGCCTAGACAATCTTTCCAGGTGAAGCAGCATTTCACCTGTACCTCCTCCAATCTTGTGTATTGTATTCACTGCACCCAATGTGGCCTACTCGACATTGCAGAAAACCAAATGCAGACTGGGTGGCCTCTTCACAGAACAGTTCTGGTCCGTGGACATTACTTGCATGGTGGACAATGGGGAACCTGTGGATGTGGTGTATTTGGATTTCCAGAAGGCATTTGACAAGGTGCCACACCAAAGACTGCTACATAAGATAAAGTTCCACGGTATTACAGGTAATGTATTGGCATGGATAGAGGAATGGTTGACCAGTAGAAAGCAAAGAGTAGGGGTAAATGGGTGTTTTTCTGGTTGGCGGTCAGTGGCTAGTGGTGTGCCTCAGGGATCAGTGTTGGGACCGAAATTGTTTACAATTTACATAGATGATTTGGAGTTGGGGACTAAGTGTGGTGTGTCAAAATTTGCAGATGACACTAAGGTGAGTGGTAGAGCAAAGTGTACAGAAGACACTGAAAGTCTGCAGAGGGATATAGATAGTCTAAGTGAGTGGGCAAAGGTCTGGCAGATGGATTACAATGTTGATAAGTGTGAGGTCATCCATTTTGGTAGGAATAACAGCAAAATACACTATGTTTTAAATGGTAAAAAATTTCAGCACGCTGCTGTGCAGAGGGACTTGGGTGTCCTTGTACATGAATCGCTAAAAGTAGGATTGCAGGTGCAGCAGGTAATTAAAAAGGCAAATGGAATTTTGTCTGCCATTGCTAAAGGGATGGAGTTTAAAAACAGGGAGCCTATGCTGCAGCTGTATAGGGTCTTGGTGAGGCCACACCTGGAGTACTGTGTGCAGTTTTGGTCTCCTTACTTGAGAAGAGATATACTAGCACTGGAGGAGGTGCAGAGGAGATTCACTCGGTTGATTCCAGAGTTGAGAGGGTTGGATTATGAGGAGAGACTGAGTAGACTGGGATTATACTCATTGGAATTCAGAAGGATGAGGGGAGATCTTATAGAAACATATAAGATTATGAAGGGAATAGATAAGGTGGAGGCAGGGAGGTTGTTTCTGCTAGCAGGTGAAACTAGGACTAGAGGGCATCGCCTCAAAATAAAGGGAAGCAGATGTAGGACTGAGGTCAGGAGGAACTTCTTCAACCAAAGGGTTGTGAATCTGTGGAATTCCCTGCCCGGTGAAGCGGTTGAAGCTACCTCACTGAATGTTTTTAAGGCAAGGCTAGATAAATTTTTGAACAGTAAAGGAATTAAGGGTTATGGTGAGTCGGCGGGTAAGTGGAGCTGAGTCTCAAAAAGATCAGCCATGATCTTATTAAATGGCGGGGCAGGCTCGAGGGGCCAGACGGCCTACTCCTGCTCCTAGTTCTTATGTTCTTATGCTCTTATATCCTTACCGTGTGCAAGCATGACCTGACCTTCCTGTAGCTGGTCATTTTAACACAGCATCCTGCTTGCATGCTGATTTGTCTGCCCTCAGCATGCTGCAACGCTCCAGCAAACCGCAGCACAAACTGGAGGAAGAACATCTCATCTTCAGACTAGTCACTTCTGGACTTAATATTTTGTTTAACACCTTCAGATAGTGAGCCCATTCCTATTCCTTCCTTTCTTTTAGCTTTACCCATTGCTTTCTCTCTCCCCTCCCACCCACACCAGTGGGACTATCTGTTCTTTCAAGTTTGGCAGGTAGACACAACGTTGTTCTGCCATTCTCACACTTTGTTCACTTAATGTGTACTATCAGCACCCTCTCTCCCCCAGCAATCTACCCCCCAACCCCCAACCCCTAACTACAGCATAAATGCTGTTCCCTTCACACTTCATTTCAGCTCTGATGAAGAGTCATCTGGATTCAAAACATTAGCTTGTTCTCCCTCCATGGATGCTGCCTAACCTGTTGTGATTTCCAGCATTTTTGTTTTCAGACCTCTGCACTCTCCCAATGTAAGTGCCACCATCTTCTCTCTGACCCCTCACACCCACTCTACCTCTGCTACTGTACACACCTCCCACCACCAAGTCCCATTTTCCACCACTCTAATAGCTGCAACATCTTCCCTCACTCACTGCACCCAGCCCAAATCAAACACCACTAACTCTGCAAGTTCTGTACTGCTTACTCACTAGCTCAAGACACTTCCCAACCAACACCAAAAGTAAAAAGCTTTCCCGTCCTGTGTTACCTGCTTCTCTCTTATTCCGGGAGAATAAGGGAGTAAGAGTCTAGACGGTTAGTGGGCTCTTCAACATTCAGCTCATCAACAGTAAAGTAGATAGCTACCTGTCTCTGGTTGCCCCA
>NC_063338.1:70325327-70373132 GCF_021869965.1 Rhincodon typus
AGTGCAAAATTGCAATGTGTCAATGTTGTGACCATCCAGTAGGCTTAGAGTGAGGGAGAACTGTAAGAGCAAGTAAACCGGCTGGAGATGTAGTTCTGGTGCAATCCACGAGCTGGGTGTTTGCCTCGAGTGCACAGAGTCCTTGCTGAAGCATTACAATAATAGTTGCTGATGCATCCTAAAGTGCAACATTGAAATATAGAAGCATCCTTCAAATGGATCTGAAATATGCCATGTGGGTTCTTAGAGGCTGGCACATGTTGGATGCCAGTATCCGTTGATGTTGGGTGCATGTGGATAATGCCCATGGAGCATGCCCTGAAAATATGGAATTTCTCTGGGCAAGGCCGTGAGTTGAATTTGCCAGATACCCACTCTGGTTTCCATGTAAAGTTTCCTTGAAATCCAGATTGTTTGGCAATTTTGGAAAAAGGAAATTGAAAATTAATGAGATGAGTTGGACCATCAACAAGGCAGTTAACAAGCTTTGGTCACCATCAACTGGCAAGTCAGATTTTCTAACAAGAAATTCACCGCACCATTTACAAAAAAAAATAGACGATGGTGCAAAATACTCCTGATGCTGGGCCAAACTTCTTGTCTCATTCTGCCAGAAATCTCGGCGTAATCCTTAGTCACTCAGGCCTCTATAAGGCTCAGTACAATGTCTCGCAAATAACTCCAGTGTATATAGTGTCAAACTGTAGAGCCTGCTTATTAAGGTCCTGTAGGCACAGTAGCACACAAAAATCTACTGAACTCCAAGATAGCAGTCAGGGAGTGCAGAAATCTCAGGCAGACACAAAAAATCCCACTGCATTATTTTAAAGAAAAGCAAGGGAGATATCCTAGTGTCCCTGCTCATATTTATCCCTCAAATAATATTACAAAAACAGATTTTCTGCTCATTATCGTATTGCTGTTTGTGGGAACTTGCTGTGTACAATCTGGCTGCTGCATTTCCTATATTACTACAGTGCCTTCACTTCATTTATACATCAGAGTTGAAATTTCCTTTAGGACATCCTGAAATTATATAAATGCAGAATTGTTCTCTTTATCTGTTTGAAATACACTAAAAATATTGACTAATTTTAATGGCATCCAATGCATTTGAGTAATGTTGCACATTTTCCTCCATATTTTGTCAATTGTTATGCATGCATGTCATGAGTATTTAAAAGTTACAAAACAATGCAGGACTAAAACACTTTGATCCATGATTATGTGATTGAGTAATTGGCTTGTTAGTTCATCTTGTGACATTTGAAGGTCTTATGAGGAAAGGCCGAGGGACTTGAGGCTGTTTTCGTTAGAGAGAAGAAGGTTAAGAGGTGACTTAATAGAGACATACAAGATGATCACAGGATTAGATAGGGTGGACAGCAAGAGCCTTTTTCCTCGGATGGTGATAGCTAGCACGAGGGGACATAGCTTTAAATTGAGGGGTGATAGATATAGGACAGATGTCAGAGGTAGGTTCTTTACTCAGAAGTGGTAAGGGCATGGAATGCCCCGCCTGCAACAGTAGTAGACTCGCCAACTTTAAGGGCATTTAAATGGTCATTGGATAAACATATGGATGATAATGGAATAGTGTAGGTTAGATGGGCTTCAGATTGCTTTCACAGGTCAGCGCAACATCAAGGGCCGAAGGGCCTGTACTGAGCTGTAATGTTCTATGTTCTATTATTGGTAGCAAGTTGTAATGATTGTCTTTAAAAACAAAGCTGCCTATTTCAAAGTATAGTATGTTATTTATCATATTGTGAACATCCAGCTTGGCTAGAAATGTACACATTTTGTGCTTTGAATATATTAGTCATAAATGAATAAAATTACATTTTTAGTATTTTAACTGTTATTTGCTTGTATATACAACCTTGGAAGAAATAAAGCTGTACAGCATTTAATAGGAAGTTAAACTTGAGAAGTTTAGCTTTTTTTTTCAATAAAAACTGAAAGATCTGCGGATGCTGTAAATCAGGAACAAAAAACAAAGTTCCCGGAAAAGCCCAACAGGTCTAGCAGCATCTGTGAAGGTAAAAACTGAGTTAACATTTCGGGTCTGGTGACCCTTCCTCAGAACAGTTTCTTTCACTCGTGGGATGTGGGCATCATTGGCTGGGCCAACATTTATTGCCCAATACTAGATGCCCTTTGGTAAGTGGTAGTGATCAGCCTTCTTCAATTGCTGCAGTCCATGTTTGGTAGGCAGAACCACAATGCCATGCTGGAGGGAGTTCCAGGATTTTGACCCAACAACACTGAAGGAACAGCAATCTATGACTGAGTGACTTGGAGGAGAACTTGTAAATGGTGGTGTTCCCATATATCTGCTGCCCTTGTCCTTCTAGATGAAAGTGGTCATGGGTTTAGTATGTGAAAATCCTTGGTACATTTCTACAGTGCATTTTGTAGATAGAACACACTACTGGTACTGAGCATTGGTGGTGAAGAGAATCAATGTTTATAGAT
Source organism: Rhincodon typus (assembly GCF_021869965.1). Taxonomy (NCBI): domain Eukaryota; kingdom Metazoa; phylum Chordata; class Chondrichthyes; order Orectolobiformes; family Rhincodontidae; genus Rhincodon; species Rhincodon typus. The sequence continues at coordinate 70,327,806 of NC_063338.1, forward strand.
GTGGTGCCAATCAAGTGGGCTGCTTTGTCCTGGATGATGTCAAACTTTTTGAGTGTTATTGGAGCTGCACCCATCCAGGCAAGTGGGGTGTATTCCATCACACTCCTGACTTGTGCCTTGTAGATGATATACAGGCTTTGGGGAGTCAAGAAGTGATTTAATCAGAGCAGAATGTGTAGCTTCTGACCTGCACTTGTAGCCACAGTATATATATGGTAAGTCCAGTTGAGTTTCTGGACAATGGTAACCCCCAGAATGTTGATAGTGGGGGATTCAGTGATGGTCACAGCACTGAATTTCAAGGAAAGATAGTTAGATTCTCTCATGTTGTTGCCTGGTATTTGTGTGGCATGAATGCCACTTGCCACTTGTCAACCTAAGCCTGAACCCTGTCTAGATTTTGTCATATTTGAACATGGAATGCTTTAGTTTTTGAGGAGTTGCAAATGGCAATGAACATTGTGCAATCATCAACAAACATCCTTACTTCTGACTTTATGATTAAGAGAACTCATTGATGAAGCAGCAGAAGATGGTTGGGCTGGGTCGGTACACTGACAAAGGGGGTGAAGCACCAGCTTAGTGATATTATTGCTGTACTGTTAATCCAGAGACCCAGGAATATTTTCCCACTCCAGCTCCATTTTGATTTAGTCCCTTCCCTTTCTCTCTACCTCCCCTAATGGTTTGTATTGCCCGTAACTGGCTTTGCATGTAAATAATTAATTGGCTACATGGGTGTTTTATTGGTGGGGCTTAGTGTTTATAAAGGGAAAAAAAACAAGAAAGAGAATCACAGTGATTTTGGTGGTAGACAAGTCACTCAATTGTATGTGGTAGCATTTTTGGGTATGAACAAACACTGAGGAATGGGGACTGTGGTGGTACACAGATAATGTCCCTAGCTCTAAGCCAAGAGGCCTGGGTTTAAGTCCCAACTGCTCTAGAGGTATTTAATAACATCTCTGAACAGGTTGATTAGGAAAATACTTTTTCCTGAGAAAGTGCAGTGATATCTTGGAGCTATGGTGACTGACTTTCAACAACCACAACCATCTTCTGATGTGTCATGCGCGAATCCAACGGCAGAGAATTTTCTCCCTATTCCCATTGATCCCAATTTTGCTCGGGCTCTTCAATAGAACACTTGCTCAAATGTGGACCTGATATCAAGTACAGTCACTCTCACCTCACCTCTGGAATTCAGCTCCATTGTCTATGTTTCAACCAAGGCTTTGATGAGGTTAAGGGCTAGAATGGCCCTGGTGGAAACCCAAATTAGGCATCAGTGAATAGGTTATTGCTAACTAGGTGCTGCTTGATATCACCTTTGAGGACGCCTTCCATCACTTTACTGATGATCAAGAGTAGACCAACAAGGTGGTAATTGTCTGGGTTGGATTTGTCCTGCTTATTGTGGGCAGGACATAACTGGGCAGTTTTCCACATTCTTGGGTAGATGCCAGTATTGTAACTGTACTAAAACAGCTTGACAAGAGGTGCTGCAAGTTCTGCAGCATAAGTCTTCAGAACTATTGCCGAAACGTTGTTAGGGTCCATGGCCTTTCCAGTATCCAGTGCTTCCAGAAATTTCTTGATATAGTGTGTGGAGTGAGTTGAGTTAGCTGAAGACTGGCATCTGCAATGCCAGGGCCTTTGGAAGATACCAATATGGAATTGTTGAGTACAATCAAAAAGAAATTCCACTTAATTCTGTCAGATTTATACTCATGTGAATTACTTCTTTCAAGACTATGATCCTCTACTGTGGAATTAATGGACACTGTCACCAATACATTTTAACCCAAGCAACCTTAAAATAATTTTATTGCTTAGTATTTAAAAATGAGATTTATCCATGTTTACTCATCCATCTCAGACCTTTTATTTAATTAGCTCACATGTCTAGGGTCTTTAAAAAGTGACTCCAGAGATAGTGGATGCATTGATTGTAAACTTCTAAAATCCCCCAAATCCTGGAAATATCTGAGCAGAATGGAAACCTATAAATGAAGGTTCAAGAGAGGAGTGGGACAGAAACAGGGAATTATGGACTAGTTAGCCCAACGCCTGTCACTCGGTATACGCTAGATTCCATTATTAAGGAGTTAGTAGTCAGACTATCAGGCCGAGTCAGAACAGTCTTATGAAAGAGAAATTAAGTTGAACTAGTTTTTCAGATTTATTTGAGGATATAAAGGTAGGGTTGATAAAGAGGAACAAGTAGATGTAACATATTTAGATTTCTAAAATGTATTTAACAAGGTGTCACATAAAGGTTTACTGTACAAATTAAGGGCTAATGGTTCTGTGAGTGGTATATTAGCATGTGTAGAAGACTGGCTAATTAACAGGAAACAAAGAGTTGGATACATGGTTCATTTTCAGATTGGCGAATAGTAACCAGTGGTGTGCTGCAGAGATCAGTGCTGGGGCTTCAACTACTTACAATCTACATTAATAACTTGGATGAAGGGGCTGATTACATTGTAGCCAGGTTTGCTGATGATAAGAATATAGGTAAGAAGCAAATTGTGAAGAAGATACTTAGAGCCTGCAAGGGGACATTGATAGGTTAAGTAAGTGGGCAAAAGTTTGGCAGATAGATTATAAAATGTTAAATTATGAGGTTACCCCCATTAGCAGGAGGAATGGAAAAGCAGAATATTATTTAAATAGACAGGTTCTGTGGAATTCTACATGCAAAGGACTGTGGATGTCCTTGTCCATGAATCTCCAAAACTTAGCACAGACAAACAAAATGTAATTATGAAGACCAAAAGACTGTTGGTCATTATTGAAAGGAAATGGAGTTAATAAGTAGGAAAATTTTGCTATAACTACAGCATATTGGTGACAGCAAACCCAGAATACAGCGTACAATTTTGGTCACCTTACCTGAAAGGGGCACACTTGTGTTGGAAAACAGGCAGTAAAGGTTCACTTGCTTGATTGCTGGGTAAGGATTTGTGTCATGAGGAAATGTTGAGCATGTTGGGCTTTTATTCATTGACATTTATAAGAATGAGAGGCAATCTTATTAAAACATAAAAGATTCTGGTTTATGGGGTAGATATGGAGAGGAAGTGAAGCCTTGCAGCCTCATTTTAGTATTTAAATGACAACCCAGCTTCCTACAAGTGTCTTGGTTACCTACACCTTATACTGCCCCTGCTATAACTGGAATTTGGAGGGTACAAGGTAGGCTTGACTTTTGTTTCATATTTCTTGCATTTTAACCTCTTACACAATTGAAGCCCTTCCTGTTTTTGCAAATTAAAATTCAGCTCGCTATGTAAATGTTAAACAAAATTTGAACAGAATTTGTGAATGGCTTTGACATCTCTGTCAGATAACACATCATAGTACTAGAATTGTTATGTATAACAATGTAAGTTAGAATGTAACAATGCAGGCTTTTATGGTAATGTGGCAACATGCATCTCTAAAGAGACTTGAAGAATTGGTTTATTCATATTGATTCTACTTCACTTTATAATACAGACCCTGTGGTCATGGAGAAATCCTTTACAACACAGTAATGATATACTGTCCCAACCCTGTGCCTTTCTCATAGTGAAAGTTTTCAATACATTTAAGTGAGCAAAGACCTTGAATTTAGGTTAATACATTTGACTTTACCAACACTTACCTTTCACAAATCACTTGCAAAATGTCAAATCAAGCATGCTGAAATGGATATGACCCATCCTGAAATGTTGTAGCCAAAACACAATTGTGGAAAGTGCTTAACTCTGTGTATTTGATATACACTAACAATAACTCAATTTAACAGTTCCTCTAAATTATTTGTCAAAAAATTTCAACAGATTTTTATTTACATATACCTAGTAATCTCACATGATGTATAGCTTCTGCCTAAGAACCTGGCATTAGCCAATATTCATTATCCTAACAAGGAAGCATTCACGTGATTTATAAAATCCTACACAACATATGAGGTGCGCAAATTATGAAGTGCATTGAGACCATTTTAATCTGTTGATGGTAGGACGATGGCAGAACTGTTGGCCCTGTCAATCAACAGTTTTAAAATACACTTGATCAAGCATTCCCCTGTCATTAAAATACATTAAATAATCAAGTACATTTGTGAGCCAGTGTTACTGCCCTAGAAGGAAAGCAATAATTAAAACTGTTTAATACAGTCAAATGCATCTGCAGACAAACATCCTGTCATTTTATAAAATGGACCCTAAATTACATCTTCGCTAATTTCAAGAAGGTAGTAATCAGTTGCATGAATACGAAAAGAGATATTATTTAAGGGATGTATTCAGGCATGAAGATAGCAAGAACTATAGATGCTGGAGTTGGAAACAACACAGTGTGGAGCTGGAGGAACACAGGAGGCCAGGCAGCAACAGAGGAGCAGGAAAGTTGATGTTTCGGGTCGGGACCCTCCTTCAGAAATGGGGATGGGGAAGGGAGCTGGGAAATAAATTGAAAGAGGAGGGGTGGGGCTGGGGAAGGTAGGTGGGATGGTGATAGGTGAGTGCAGGTAAGGAGTAGTGGGGATGGGTGGGAGGAATAGGTGGGAGAGAAGATGGACAGGTTGTGTCAAATCAAGGAGGTGGGGATGGGAGGGAGGGTTGGACATGGGATGAGGCCAGGCGTGGAGAGATTTTAAAACTGGGGAATTCTATGTTTAGGCCATCAGGGTGTAAGCTCCCAAGGCGGAATATGAGGTGTTGCTCCTCTAATTTGCGGGTGGTGTCATTGTGGAGGAGGCCCAGGATGGACATGTCATCCATGGAGTGGGAGGGGGAGTTAAAATGATTGGCGACCAGAAAGTGTTATTGTTTGTCATGTACAGAGCGCAGATGTTGTACAAAACGGTTCCCGAATCTACACTTGGTCTCACCGATGTACAGGAGACCAAAACGAGAACAGTAGACCAAATTGATGGACGTACAGGTGAACCCCTGTCTGATATGAAAGGTTTGTTTTGGGCCTTGAATTGAGGTGAGGGGGGAGGTGTAAGGGCAGGTGTAGCACTTCCTGCGGTTGCAGGGAAAGGTGCCAGGGGTTGTGGTGTTAGTGGGGAGTGTGGAGCGGGCGAGGGAGTCACGGAGACAGCGGTCCCTACAAAAGGCAGATAGGGGTGGGGAGGGAAATATATCTTTGGTTGTGGGGTCAGATTGTAGGTGGCGGAGAATGATAGGCTGGATGTGGAGGTTGGTGGGGTGGTATGTGAGGACAAGGGGGATTCTGTCTTTATTTTTGTTGGGGGGAGGAGATGTGAGGGCAGAAGTGCGGGAAATGCAAGAAATGCAGTTGACGGCATTTTTGATCACTGCGGTAAATTACGGTCCTTGAAATAGGAGGACATCTGGGATGTTCGGGAGTGGAACACTCCATCTTGGGAGCAGATGCAGTGGAGGCAGAGGAATTGGGAGTAGGGGATCGCATTTTTTCAGGAGGGTGGGTGAGAGGAGGTGTAGTCCAGGTAGCTATGAGAGTTGGTGGGGTTGAAATAGATGTCAGTTTCGAGGTGGTTACAAGAGATGGAGACAGAGAGGTCCAGGAAGGAGATGGAGGTTTTGGAGATGGTCCAGGGGAATTTGAGGTTGGGGTGAAAGGTCTTAGTAAAGTTGATGAACTGTTCAAGCTCCTCATGAGAACACGAGGCAGCGCCAAGATAGTCATCAAATGTAGTGGTGGAAGAGGTGGGGTACAGTGCCAGCGTTCCACTCCCGAACATCCCAAATGTCCTCCTATTTCAAGGACCGTAACTTCCTCCCTCTAGTGATCAAAAATGCCCTCAACCGCATCTCTTGCATTTCCCGCACTTCTGCCCTCACACCCCCTTCTCCCAACAAAAACAAAGATAGTATCTAACTAGTCCTCACATATCACCCCACCAGCCTCCGCATCCAGCATATCATTCTCCGCCCTTCCACCACCTACAATCTAACCCCACAATCAAAGAGATATTTCCCTCCCCACCCCTTTCTGCCTTTCGTAGGGACTGCTCACTCCACGACTCCCTCGTCCACTCCACACTCACCACTAACCCCACCACCCCTGGCACCTTTCCCTGCAACCGCAAGAAGCGCTACACCTGCCCCCACACCTCCCCCCCTCACCTCCATCCAAGACCCAAAACAAACCTTTCATATCTGACAGTGGTTCACTGTACATCCATCAACTTAGTCTACTGTATCCGCTGCTCCCGATGTGGCCTCCTCTACATCAGTGAGACCAAGCGTGGACTCAGACCGTTTCGTAGAGCATCTGCACTCTGTACGCAACAAACAATAACACCTTCTGGTTTCCAACCATTTTAACTCCCCCTCCCACTGCCTGGGACCCCTCCAGTGTCACAATGACACCACCCGCAAGCTGGAGGATCAGCGCCTCATATTCCTCCTTAGGAGCCTCCAGTCCGATGGCCTAAACATGGAATTCACCAGTTTTAAAATCTCCCCAACCCCTGGCCTCATCCTTTATCCAACCCTCCCTCTCATCCCCAACTCCATGACCTAACACAAGCTGCCGATGTTCTCTCCCACCTATCCGTCCCACCCATCCCACTGACCAATCCCCACCACTCCATACCTCTATCCTTCTAGCACCATCATACCTACCTTCCTCAGCCCCACCCCTCCTCTCTATTTATTTCCCAGCTCCCCTCCCCCTCCCCATTTCTGAAGAAGGGTCCCAACCCAAAACGTCAACTTTCCTGCTCGTCTGTTGCTGCCTGGCCTGCTGTGTTCCTGCAGCTCCACATGATGTATTTAGGCATGCTGTGAGGGAGAGAAAAATAAAATGTTCAGTGTAAATGTAATAATTAGAATAACCATTGTTTTTAGGTAATCTCATTAAACGCATTAATCATACTGCTTCAGTGTCATATTATAAAATCCCTCCCTAATGGCATTGTTATCTACCTTTAACAAATGAGCTCCAGAGGTTCATGAAGGCAGTTGACCATTACCTTCTGAAAGGCAGTGAGCGATGGGTAATAAATGCTGGTCAAGCCAGTGATGTCCACATTCCATGAGTGAATAAAATAAATATTATAAACTAAAACTTAACAGAGGGCAATAACTCAGCAGCATTGCCTTGGCGTCACAGTGGCTCAGTGGGTAGCATTTTAGCCTCACAGCTCCAGGAACCTGAGTTTCATTCCAGCTTAGGCGACTGTCTGTGTGGAGTTTGCACATTCTCCCTGTGTCTGCGTGAGTTTCCTCCAGGTGCTCCGGTTTCCTCCCACAATCCAAAGATGTGCAGGGTAGGTGGATTGGCAATAAGAAATGCAGCCTTACAGGGATAGGGTAGGGGATGGGCCTGGGTGGGATGCTCTTTGGAGGGTTGGTGTGGCCTCGATAGGCCAAATGGCCTGCTTCCACACTGGAGGGAGTCTATGATTTAAGATAATTGGCAAGGGTTAGTCGGTGTTCTGGAACACACTGTCTGAAGGATATTGAAGGTAAGAAACCCCATTACCTTTAAGAAGAAACATTCGGATATCCAATTGAGGTGCCATAACCTACAAAGCTGGTTAGTTCCCTTTTGGCTGGCGCAAACAGAATGAACTGAATGGCCTCCTATGCTATAAATTTTCTATGTTTCTATGTAACACATGAAAATAATTGAAATGTAAGTCAGTCTGAATAAAAGTCTTTTATTTGTATAATTTTTAGATAAGTAAAATTTTAAGAAAATAACCTTATCTTTAGAGGAAGACTGTATGCTAAATACTTTTTTTATACAAATGCACATATAAATTTAACCAGACTTAAAACACATTTACCTGAGAAATACAATACTCTCCATATAATACTGTGTGAAAAACAAATCTTGGTGGCTTGTACATAAAAGTGAAACTTGTTCCATTATTAAATAATGAAGGTAGAACTTGTTTAATCTGTGCATATAATATGGCCACATTTTATCCAGATCATGATTCTGGATCAAACAATGATAGGTCCAAAAGCAAAATACTGTGGTTGTGGAAGTCTGAAATAGAAACAGAAAATGCTGGAAATACTCAGCAGAACAAGCAGCATCTGTGAAGAATGAAACAGAATTAATTTATCAGGTTGCTTTTATTTTCCAGTACTGAAAATTGTTCATGATGCCAATAGTTTTTAAGCAGGTATAGGGACAGGGAAAGGACTGGGGGAAGAACTAAAAGGAAGGTCTGTGAAAGGGTGGAAAATAGGGAGAATTAAATTGTATAGGCTTTTGATGGTTTGATAAAGGAAGTGGTAATGGAATAAATAGAAAAGAAGGAGGGATGTAGGCAGGTATAAATTGGAGTAGCAGAATTTCTAGCAACAGCTGCCCCCCAGAAATAGGGGCAGTGTGTCTGAAGTTAAGTTGTTGTACACAGTGTTGAGTCCAAAATGCTATAAAGTGCTCAATCAAAAGATTCGGTCTCATTCCTTCTATTCACATTAAACTTCATTGCAACAACAGTATGTTAAGTTGAGGACAGAGGGATCAGAGTGGGAGAGGGTCAAAGTATTAAATGCTCGGTGAGCATGAGGGTCAGTCTTCTGGTTGGAATGGAGGCATTTCACAAAGCAGTGACCCAACCTGTACTTAGCTTCTCCAGTGTAGAAGAGATGATACTGAGAGTGCAGATATGAAACTGAAAGAACAAGTAAATTGCTGTTTCACCTGGAAGGAGTTTTTGGGGCTTTGGATTTTTGGATGGGAAGATGTAGCAGACAGCTGTTTCATCTCTAGATTTGCACAGAAAATGCCAAAGGAAAGGGAGAGGCTGTTTCAGTTTACAGAGTGGACCAGGGTGTCACAGAGAGAACAGTACCTTCAGAATGCTGAAAGTGGATCCAAGAGGAAGATATGTTTGGTGGTGGCATCATACTGGAGGTGGAGAAAATAATGAAGAATAATTTGTTGAATGAGGATAAGGATGGAGTGAAAGGTATGGATCATATGAACCCTATCATGCTTCTGTGAGGGAGAGAAAAGGATTAGAGTAAGAATGTGAGAAATAGAACAGACAAAGTTGAGGGCTCAAGTGGGGAATCCTTGATTAAGGAAAATTGAAGATGTATCAATAACAAAGTGGTATCGTCCAATGATGGAACTGGGAGAATGAGACACGGTCCTTACAGGAGGAGGATTGGAAGTGGTGTTTTCAAGGTGTGTGGAAGACAGTAGATTTATAATGGATATTGGTCTAGCCCCAGAAGTGGCAATACTGCAATTGAGGAAAGGATAAAGAAAATTGGAGAGTAAAAAGTGAACCATGTAAAGGTAGTCAAAGGATGGAAATTGGAAGCAAAGTGGATAATTTTTTTTTTTCATTTCACAAAATGGCATGTCATACAGACATGGAAGGAAAGGTAGGTGAAAGATCCTGAGGAAGACGAGAACAAAGAATGTTCCATCTATCACATGAAAAAAGGTCTATGTAGGGACCAAATGAGTTATTCAATGGAAGAACAACATTTTGTCCAGGTGTAGGAGAATGGGGACCATTTGGGCCTCTGTTCAAAGAAGAAGTGGAAGCATTCAGGCTGTTCTATATAGGATGGAGTTTAGAAAGGTTGGACGCATGCTGAAAGGAGATAGACACAAGAAAGCAGAAACTGTTAAAGTGACAGAGCAACAGAAAAATTACAAATGTGGATTGGAAGAGGCTGGAAAAGAGGAGAAATGTAAAGTTTGATTAAAAAAAATCAATGTTGTGGGGCACGGATAGGTTGAAATGATGGGTATATCAGTGCTGTCAAATTTGTGGATCTTGGGAAGAGTAGAAGTCAATAGGCTTGGGAAAATGTAGTTGCAGGTTGGACAATGAAGATCTTCAGAGGAGCTGAAATCAGTCACAGTTATGGAAATGATGGCTTGATGTTCAGAGGTGGAACAGAGGTCCAGAGAAGATAGGAGGAACTGTCATAGAGATTGTTTCACCAAATAACAATAGTGCCATACTTGTCAACAGATTTAATGGCAATGTTAGGCTTGGAGTTGATCAAAGGAGTGCTACAAGTTCACGATGAAGTAACGCAGAGCAAATAATCACCAATGTAACTCAATCTACAGCCTGTCTTCACAGCAAATGGTTATCTTTTCCTTTATTATCTGTGCAATTGTATCAGTAACCAAAAGTGCAACATTGAGGGTAAAGTGAACCAAGGCACTTTGCGTCCCCCCCTTTTAGCTTGGAGAATATTTTGATAAATTGATCGGTTCTAAAGTGTACAATTAACCAAGTTGCCATTAGTATAGTTGAGATATTGCAAAACATTCCCTTTGAAAAATGATTCCTACCTTCAGGAGACGAGAGTCTAACAGCAAAGCTACATGTCACAATTCTCTGAAGAAGTGCATTACAAAATGAATTAAATTTCAGGTGGAATGGCAACTGCATGCAGTTGCTGTAAGACATTACCCATACTTCCATCATTCCCACCAACATGGTGGATAAGTCAGCTGTTAGACCAGTGAGCCTTACTTTGGTTGTGGGTAAAGTGTTGGAAAGGATTATAAGAGTTAGGATTTATAATCATCTAGAAAGGAATAATTTGATTAGGGATAGTCAACACGGTTTTGTGAAACCTTAGTGAGTTCTTTGAGAAGGTGACCAAACAGGTGGATGAGGGTAAAGCGGTTGATGTGGTGTATATGGATTTCAGTAAAGCGTTTGATAAGGTTCCCCACAGTAGGCTATTGCAGAAAATACGGAGGCATGGGATTGAGGGTGATTTAGCGGTTTGGATCAGAAATTGGCTAACTGTAAGAAGACAGAGGGTGGTGGTTGATGGGAAATGTTCATCCTGGAGTTCAGTTACTAGTGGTGTACCTCAAGGATCTGTTTTGGGGCCACTGCTGTTTGTCATTTTTATAAATGACCTGGATGAGGGCGTAGAAGGAGAGGTTAGTAAATTTGCGGATGACACCAAAGTTGGTGGAGTTGTGGATAGTGCGGAAGGATGTTGCAGGTTACAGAGGGACATAGATAAGCTGCAGAGCTGGGCTGAGAGATGGCAAGTGGAATTTAATGTGGAAAAGTGTGAGGTGATTCACTTTGGAAGGAGTAACAGGAATACAGAGTACTGGGCTAATGGTAAGATTCTTGGTAGTGTGGATGAGCAGAGAGATCTCGGTGTCCATGTGCATAGATAACTGAAAGTTGCCACCCAGGTTGATAGGGTTGTTAAGAAGGCGTACGGTGTGTTAGGTTTTATTGGTAGAGGGATTGAGTTTCAGAGCCATGAGGTCATGTTGCAGCTGTACAAAACTCTGGTGCGGCCGCACTTGGAGTATTGCATACAGTTCTGGTCGCCGCATTATAGGAAGGATGTGGAAGCATTGGAAAGGGTGCAGAGGAGATTTACCAGGATGTTGCCTGGTATGGAGGGAAGGTCTTATGAGGAAAGGTTGAGGGACTTGAGGCTGTTTTCGTTAGAGAGAAGAAGGTTAAGAGGTGACTTAATAGAGACATACAAGATGATCAGAGGATCAGATAGGGTGGACAGTGAGAGCCTTTTTCCTCGGATGGTGATGGCTAGCACGAGGGGACATAGCTTTAAACTGAGGGGTGATAGATATAGGACAGATGTCAGAGGTAGGTTCTTTACTCAGAGAGTAGTAAGGGCGTGGAATGCCCTGCCTGCAACAGTAGTAGACTCGCCAACTTTAAGGGCATTTAAATGGTCATTGGATAAACATATGGATGATAATGGAATAGTGTAGGTTAGATGGGCTTCAGATTGGTTTCACAGGTCGGCGCAACATCGAGGGCCAAAGGGACTGTACTGCGCTGTAATGTTCTATGCTCTATGTTATGATCAGCCATTTGTTTTGAATCAGTCTGCCTGCTGTCAAAATGAACAGTTGAAAACTTTGAGAGCAGCACATAAATCTACCTAACTTTGCCCTGTTCACCCCTAACGCCCTCCCAAACTAACTTAATAGCAGCAAAACAAAATGATCAAGTCTTAAACTGCAGTGATATGGTAAACACAGTTAGAAAGGATCTATCTTTTCATTTCCTGAAATACCTCAAACTAATTTAAGCACACATAGTGCATTTTAATATAGTGTCATTCTAACTTGGAAAATAAACTGCAGTTGATTTAAATTTAGCAATACCTTTACAATTTAGGTTTGTAGCAAACAATCTTCCTTTAAAATACATTCTGATTTATTTTCATAATCTATTAACGTAAGCAACATGTTCATTGCAGACAGATATTTCCCCTGTTATTTTAGCGCTGGAGAACAGGCTCCAGGATTGGCTGCTGCAAACTGGTGCTGATGTGTTGTGAAGACCACACTGACAGGCGACACTGTATGTCTCTGCTCAGGTTACATCATGTGGCACTGGCCTGAGCGGCACACTGTGCTTTAGGTTGAAGATGCTGAGGTTCACCATTCCTGTCCCTAAAAATAACTGCAATGCCAGGTGCAGCTCTGCCCACAGTGTTAGATTTCTTTGATAGCACATCCTGAATCCGAAATTCACATTGTAAACATCAAGAGTAAATAGACATCCTCTTATGGACAAATCAGAATAAAATCCTGCTTTACAATAAATAATTCATTATGTAAACATAGTGCAGTGCAGCAAATTTGTTTTGTAATTTTTCACAGTCAGTGCAGTAGAAGTTGTGCATCTCATCCACTCGGATGTCCTCATAAACGTCAAACAGTAAGGTGCTTTTCCCCTTCTCTAAGCTGAAAATATATATGTATGGAACAATTATGCAAGGCAAGTTCCACCAAATAACACATTTTTAAAAAAGTCTTTAAGAAATTTGCGTTTCTCATTTCTCTTACTAGAAATGATGTCAATTCTTCAAATTTGAAGAAAACCCTTTATTTGTTCTAAAGAATGCAGCTATCAAAAAGTATGGAGTCAACATCGAATTTCTAATCATTTTTAGTATTAAAATTAAATGAAAGTGATTCCAAAGAGAACGTTCATAGGTTTGTTAAAGAGTTGTGAAGTATATCAATAATGTGTTCAGAAATCTCACCTTTTTCCTTTGATTGCTAAGGCAGAAGGTGCATATAGGTCTGGGCGCTGCAGTGTTTGCATCGCTATTGCTGCCCTGCATGACAGCTCGATATTTTAAACAGGGCTGCCCGTCCAGACAATCCTCTCCCAGGAGAAGGACGTTTGCCAGGTGGGAAATATAACTGGAGGCCAAACGCAAAGTCTCTATCTTCGATAGTTTGCGGTCTGCGGGTTCGGTGGGAATGAGAGTCCTGAGAGCTGTGAATGCCGTGTTTACACTGTGGGTTCTGTCCCTCTCTCTTGCATTCGCTGCTTGCCGTTGTTTGTTAATACCGGTTGAATGGTTGTTCCTCTTCCTTTTCCCAGTGCTGCCATTCTGGCTATTCTCACTCCCACTTTCAAGTTCCTCGATATCAGAAGCGCCGGATTTTGCTGGACATGGTTGGAGATTGGCTGTAGACTTCATTGCGCTTCTATGAGGGGGAGAAGCTGGGAATTGGGTCAGAAAGTGCTACCATTTCCAATGTTAGAAGCACCCTGTAGTTCCAAAAGAACAGCTGACAAACTTCAAAGCTCACTTTATCCCCGAGCAGTTCAGCTGGCCATTTTCTGAATGATTACTACAAATAGGCATAACCATGTGCCTTCTGTATAAGGTAAGGAGGTGGAGCTGTTAATCTTACAGGTCATTCAATTAAAGCTGCAGCAATGCTTTATTCAAAGTTAACGGAAATATTAATTTCATAAATGGGATTATTTTGATAAACTGCAGTTTACAAATAATTCACCCGTGAAGAGAACACAGTTTTTGAAATCCTGAAATATTGGCCTCCTTCCTAGTATTCTTTTCTCATTGTTATGGCCAATATCTTGAGTAGCACAGTGCTAATATGGGAAAGGATTCCCTCTGTGTGTTACTTGTAGAAAAAATATTCAATATACAAAGGAATTCTTCCATGTTATTGATGCTGATTATTCAAATCAAAATAATGTACACTAACATCAAAGAATGAAATAATACAAAGAAACAGCAAGCTGATTGTATCTTTAAAGGTCAGGTCTCCTTCAGTAAATTAATGTTACAGGAAAAATGAAATAGCAATTTTACTGGGACTTTAAACAAGTCTTTCAATTTGATCTTGGAATGTCATTTGATTATGAGTCCACAACAAAGATATTTCACTTTAGTCTGTACAACATCTCTGTCCGATATGAAGGCTACATGATCCCTATTTGCTTCCCTGCAATGAAGCACCATAAATTAGAAAGGATATACATCTTTTTAGGATGTGCAGCATAGATTCACCAAAATGATACCTGGAAACCAATGATTAAATGACAAGAGGAAAATAGACAAGCTAGGATTGTATCACTTGGAATTTAGAAGATGAAAGGATTTATTGCAGTTTTCAGGATATTAAGGGTAACAGTCAGGGCAGATAGAAACTTTTTCACTGATTGAGGTATTGAAGACTAGGGAATGTAATCTATAAGTGTTCAGAGGGATTTGGGGATAATGCACAAGAAGCATAGAAACTGAACAACAGCTACAGCTAGCAATTAGGAAGGCATTCAGGAGAGGCTCAATAGGGTAGATTCTGACAGTTTGTTTCTCTTGGCCGTGAAATCCAGAAACCAGTTGCGCAGTGTCAGGATAACAGTTAGACTGTTGGACTGAAATGAGGAGAATTATCTTCACTCAGAGGATTGTGAATGTTTGGAATTATCTATTCCTGAATGTGGTGGATGCTCCATCGTTGAATATATTTAAGACTGAAATGGAAAAGTTTTTGATCTCTCAAGGATATGGAGTCCAAATGGGGAAAGTGAAGTTGAAGAAATAGATCAGCTATAATTGTATTCTTTGGTAGAAGAAACATGGGAGTTGCATTGTCTTCCCTTGCTCATATCTTTTTATGTTCTTAAAAATTTTAGCTGGACATTTTAAGAGTCTTTAAGGAATATGAAGAAAATATCATCCAAAAGGTGTAAATCTCTCCCATGAAAAGGAGTTGACTCTAGATCAATTGTTTATTTAAAGTCCAAAATTGCTAGATTTTTGTTAACCAAAGTGAGGGAAGGATATAGGGCCAATGCCAGTATCTTGAATTCAGTTTGCTTTGATCTCATTGAATGATGGAACAGGACTAAGGGATTAAAAGTGACATTCACATCACTTAAGAGCCAGGCAATGACCATCTCCAACAAGAGAGAATCTAACAATCTTTTCTTGACAATCAATAATATTACTATTTCTGAATCCATTATCATCAACTTCCTGTGACTCAGTATTAACCAGAAACTGGGAGATAGCAAGAACCAGACACTGAACTGAAATTGCTATATGATTGTCACATAGCTACAAAAGCAGGTCAGTGTCTGGTAAGCCTGCAATAATATCTGTCCACCTTTAACAAAGCACAAACCAGAAGTGTCTTGGAGTACTCTCCAGTTGTCTGGAGTCAAGCTCCAGCAATACTCAAGAAGTTCAACACCATGCAGGACAAAGCAGACTGCTTGATTGGCATTCACTCCCTCCATCAGCGACAGATCGTGTCAGCAGTGTGTGCCAGCTGCAAGGTGCACCGCAGCAACTCACCCAGGCACCTTTGATAAACACCTTTCAAACCGATGACCCTATTACTAAAAGGTTAAAAACCTGAAATTATCCTCTTAATAGCAACGTGGGTATATCTACACCAGGTGGACTGCAGCACTCCAACAGGTTGACTCAGCACAGCCTTCTCAGTTTAATAAGGAATGGACAATAAATACTCGTCTGGATTGTGAAGTCCATGTGGTGAATTTAAAGAAAAGGTCCCCTTCTGTTCATTCAGCTTGTGTTGAATGTGCCAGTGTTGGCCCTTCAGCTTGAGCTGTCTACATTATTTATGTTCCTTTTTAGTTAAGTATCCAATTTCCTTGAAAGGATGTTAATATTGCTCTGTTTTAACAGTATAAATTTTGGTCTGTGGCATTTCAAATTTGAATTAAGAAATCCCTTCAGACTGCATGTACATTAACAAGAATTTATTTTCTCAGGAGTTTTCAATAGGGCTTTTATGAGATGATAGAAATCTAAAGGTCCAAAGTATGCTATAAATAAGCAGAAAAGTCATCTTGCGTTTTTAGTTAACGAGTATGTTCTGCCTTCCTCAATAGCAACTGTTAAGTCAGATACAGCAAGAAAACATTAATAAGGAACTGATTACAGATTTAAGATTAAAACTGTAAAAAGTGATTGTAATCCTTCAAGAAGCCATTTGTGTTGTGTAAGGGCTTCAGGACCCTGGAGTATCTTTGTATAAATGTAACAATATTTCAGAGCCTGGTCTATGATTATCTATGATTATCATGTATAATATCTATGATTATCATGTATAGCAGCATTTAGTATCAACGTATAATAAATAGTGTTATGTTCAAGACTAAGCCTGAAGATAGTTCCTGATTTTACCTTCTCCTCAACTCAACTTCCTTGAACCTAAACTCATAGTTTGGCATAAAATCGCATGATGAAAGAGTTTGCACAAGTGTGTAAGAGCACAAAAACTATTTAATTAATCCACTGATTTCTATTTTCATTATCTCTTGCACAGTGCTTTTTAAACACTGATGTTTTGACAAAAACTACAGCCATCTAGCAACCTGCCCATGCCCAGCCTGTGCATTAAATCTTAGTTTCGTTGATCATTAGGATTTTGCAGTCATGGCTGACTTGATGATGACTTTTGTGAACTTCCAGCAGTTATATAATGTTCGATTTTGGTGTGGGTGGTGGGGGCATGTGATCATCATTACCTTATGCAGACAGTTGACCATTTAAAAGCAATTTTCAGTTAACTTATTGAGTTACTTAAGAAGCCTCAATTTGGGTACAATATATTATTTGATTGAACAAAGAAAGGAAATGTACGATCCATCACAGATGAGAATGCTTTACTGATCCTGAAGCTGTTCTGTGGAATGTAGAGGCAGTGGACTTTTACAGTTTTGGAGTTGTAGGGTTTCAGCTATAATGTGTTACAATTTTTGGTGATAATCTTCTCTGGTAACATTCTTTATTCTTCTCTTGGGCTGATGTCGGGGATCTGAGTTCTGAACAAGGGTCACTGGGCCCGAAACAATGACTCCACTTTCTCTTCACAAATGCTGCCAGACCTGCTAAGTTTCTCCAGCATTTTCTGCATTTAGTTTTAATGTAGGGGATCTCCCGATCTTCTCCTAAGCAGGTGATGCCTCATTCCCCTGGACCCTCTCTCTCACTCTCTCACTTCCCACCTACCCCTGTTGATATGATTTATTTTGGAGGTTGTAAATCTATGCTGTGTCGATCATTTGTTTGAACAAGAGGAGCAAGAGAGTAGCTAGGGAAAGGGTAGGTCCACTCAGACAAAGGAGGGAGTTTATGTGTGGAGCCAGAAGAAGTGGGTAAAGTCTCTAATGACTTTTCGCAATCTCTTCGCATTGGTATTTGCCAAGGAGAAGGGTATGGATGATGATGGTAAGTTTAGAGATGAGTATGTTGATATTCTGGGGCATGTTGATATTAAGGAGGAGGAGGTGTTGGGTGTCTTGAAAACCATTAAGATAGATTCATCCCTGGAGCCTGCTGAGATTTCTCCCAAAATACTGAAGGAAGCAATGGTGGAGATTGCTGGGGCCTTATCAGAGATCTTTGTTTCCACTTTAGCCACAATGAGGTCCCAGAAGACTGGAGAATAGCCCGTGTTGTTCCTTTGTTTAAGAAGAACAACAGGGATAATCGAGGGATAGTGGGTACTGCTGATGCTGGAGAAGCTGAGATAACAAGGTGTAGAGCTGGATGAACACAGCAGGCCAAGCAGCATCAGAGGAGCAGGAAAGCTGATGTTTTGGGTCTGGACCCTTCTTCAGAACTTTTCTGAAGAAGGGTCCAGGCCCAAAACGTCAGCTTTCCTGCTCTTCTGATGTTGCTTGGCTTGCTGTGTTCATCCAGCTCTACGTCTTGTTATATCAGGGATAATCCAGGGGATTGTGGGCCAGTGAGCCTTACACAGGTGATAGGAAAATTATTGGAGATGATTCTTAGGGATACAATTTTCTAAAATTTGGAGAAAAATGGACTTATTAGGGATAATCAGCATGGCTTTGTCTGGTGTCAGCTTGCCACACAAACTTGATTGAGAATGTGACCAAGATGATTGATGAGAGTAGGGCAGTTGATGTAGTCTACATGGACTTTATTAAAGTATTTTACAAGGTTCCTCATGGTAGGTTGATCCAATATATTAAATCGCATGGAACCCACGGTGAGTTGGCAAGTTGGATACAAAATTAGCTTGATCACAAAAGACAGAAGTTAGTTGAGGAGGGTTATTTTTTCCACTGGAGGTCTGTGACCAGTGGTATTCCACAAGGATGAAAATATAGGTGGTCTGATCTGTAAGTTTGTAGACCACATGAAAATTGGTGGAGTTGTGGATGGCGAGGAAAGTTATCAAAGGATACAGCAGGATATAGATCAGTTGGAAAGTTGGACAGAGAAATGGGAGATGGAATTTAATCTAGAGATGTGTGAGGTGATGCATTTTGGAAGGTCAAATGCAAGAGGAAAGTATACAGTAAATGGCAAGGCCCTTATGAGCATTGATATACAAAGGGATCTTGGGGTCCAAGTCCATAGCTCCCTGAAAGTGGCAACATAAGTGGATAAGGTGGTAAAGAAGGCATACAGGATACTTGCCTTCATCGGACAGAACATTGAGTGTACAAGTTGGCAATTCATGTTGCAACTGTATAAAACTTTTATTTGGAATATTGTGTGCTGTTCTGGTCACTACAGTATAGGAAGGATGTGGAAGCTTTGGAGAGAGTGCAAAGGTGATTTATCAGCATGTTGCCTGGATTGTTATTAGCCATAAGGAGAGGTTGGATAAACTTGGATCAGAGATAGAAGGAACTGCAGATGCTGGAGAATCTGAGATAACAAGGTGTAGAGCTGGATGCACACAGGAGGCCAAGCAGCATCAGAGAAACACAGCAGGCCAAGCAGCATCATAGGAACACAGCAGCAAACTTGGATTGCTTTTGCTAGAGCGTTGGAGGCTGAGGGGCAGCCTGATAGAAATATGTAAAATTATGAAAGACATTGATAGGGAGGATAGTCGGAGATTTTTTCCCAGGGTAGAAATATAAAATACTCGGGGACACGGTTTAAAGATAGAAGAGATAAGTTTAAAGGAGAAGTGCAAGGGAAAGTTTTACGCAGTGGGTCATAGGTGTCTGGAGTGTGCTGCCAGGGGAGGTAGTATAGTTGAAAGTGAAGAAGGCTATCTAAGATTATGAAGGTATCTCGATCAATTAGGCCAATGGGCTGATGAGTAGCAGATAGAAATTAATTTGGATAAATGTGAGGTGTTGCATTTTGCTAAAGCGAACAAGGGCAGCATTATACAGTTGAGTGTAGGATCCTGGGTTGTGTTGTTGAACAGAGAGACCCAGGGGTTCAAGTACATAGTTCTTTGAAATTAGCATCACAGGTAGACAGGGTAGTTAGGAAAGTGTTTATGCACACTTGCCTTCATTGCTCAGACCATTGAGTGTAGGAGTTGGGACATCATGTTGAGGTTGTACAGGATGTTGGTGAGGCCACCTTGGGAGTACTATGTACTCTTCTGGTCACCCTGCTATAGGGAGGATATTATTTAATTGGAGAGAGTTCAGAAAGGATTTAACAGGATGTTGCTGTGACTAGTGGGTTTGGGTTATAAGGAGAGCTGAATGGGCTGGGACTTTTTTCATTGGAGTGTAGGAGGTTGAGGGGTGACCTTATAGAGGTTTATAAAATCGTGAAGTGCATAGATAAGGCGATAGCAAAGGTTTTTCCCTAGCATAGTGTAGTTCAAAACTAGGGGGCATATTTTTATGGTGAGAGGAGAAAGATTTAAAAGGGACCTGAAGGGCAACATTTTCACACAGAGGCTGGTTCATATGTGGAATAAATTCCAGATGAAGTGGTAGATGCAGGTACTGTTCAAAATTTAAAAGACATTTGGACAGATATATGAATAAGAAAGGTTTAGAGGGATATGGGCCAAAAGCAGACAAGTGGGATTAGTTTAGAGTCATAGAGTTATATGGCACAGAAACAGACCCTTCAATCTAACTCATCTGCACTGACCAGATAGCCTAACCTAGTCCCCTTTACCAGCTTTTGGCCCATATCCCTCTAAACCCTTCTTATTCATGTACTCATCCAGATGCCTTTTAAATGGTACCTCCAGCACCTCCTCTGGCAGCTCATTCTATTCACACACCACCCTCCACATGAAAATGTTGCCCCTCAGGTCCCTTTTTAATCTTTCCCCTCTCACAGTAAACCTGTGCCCCCTAGTTTTGGACTCCCCTAGCCTGGGAGAAAGACCCTGGCTATTCACTCTATCCATGCCCTTCATGACTTTATAAACCTCTATAAGGGCACACACACCCCCCCACCCCAGACTCTGATGCTACAGAGAAAAAAAGCCCCAGCCCATTCAGCCTCTTCCTACAGCTCAAACCTGTTTAATTTGGGAAACTTGGTTGGCATGGATGGGTTGGACTGAAAGGTCTGTTTCTGTGCGGTATGACTCTATGACATTATAGATAGATACTTTAGAAAAATTCAAGAAGCATTTAGACAGACACGTGAACAGGCAGGGAATAAAGGGATATGCACCATGTGCAGGCAGATGGGCTTAGTTTAGAATGGCATCATAGAAAATTGAAGTGCCTTTAAAACTGCATTTGTCTAGTATTTAATGTGTATCATGAGGTTTAACTTAACTGTTGTTACAGCGCTAGACATGGTTGTCCTGTTCCTGTGCTGTTACTGTTCTATGTTCTCTAATCCCTTTGGTAAATCACCATGGGTAGCTACTCATGAAGCCAGCATGACCGTTGTCCCTCTGAAGTTTAGTTTATCATTCTTTCCAAAAACAAAGATGTCTTATTTTCCTAAATGATACCTTGATAATGGGTTATGCATATCACCAGATAAATTGTTTATACTAGTTCAATTGTGCACCATGATCTCGATGATTCTTGTGACCTTCTCTTTTGTTTCCATATGCTAGAAATTGGGAAAGCTAGCTAGCGCTATAACAACAGTTAAGTTAAGCTTCATGATACACATTAAATACTAGACAAATGCAGTTTTAAAGGCACTTCAATTTTCAATACTAGTTATCAGGAGTAGGAACCCTTCCACCCATTCCTTCCCACTGAACCTCAGAATGTTGTGGTGAATTTTAGCAACTCTGTTGCCTCCCCAGTTGAAAGGAGCTAGTACAACATGGTATAGCTTCATGTAACACTATACAGTGTACATTCTCATTGTATCATCACTATTTCATCTAAAGCTGGAATGAGAATTTCTCCAGAGTAAACTTGTGGATTGACTCTTACCATTTCTTAACTTGTGTACTCTTTAAAGTCTGACCCACAGAGGTATTATATTCAAAAGTAAACTATTATAATTTTTAAAAGACTAACATAAACTAATGGGACTTTTAAGGAAAGGTCGCAGAACAGAACATGCATGCTTGTGAGTGAGCAGTGCAGGTGTATTTATTAATCATGCATGCAGTCACTTGCTTGATTCCAATATACCATGTTTAGCCCATGTTAAAAATATCTGCCTACATTTATAACACTTATAGTGGATATAGGGTTACTTCAGCATTGGACATTGTGATGTGGCAGCACTTCTCTTCAATGCAAGCCACAAAGTTTAGGATAAATGTTTTATCTTGAGATCTAATAAGTAGACAAATTTTAACTTCCAAGAATTTAAAGTAAACATGTACATATCAAAAAAAATACTGAAAATATTTAGAGAACTAATTACAGTGAGTACAAATCCCTCTTGGTGTATTCATGTAACTGCTATTTTGATCTGTGGCAACAGCAATTATAAGCTTAGCAATCAAGCTTGAATTTTCCCATCCAAATAATGACAGCATTGGAGAAAGGGGAATGCTGAATGACACTGAGAACCTGTGGCATTAAACAAGCTTTCCATCTTCCTATGTTTTCATATCTTTATACCAATTGTTTGAAGCACAAGTGAGATTCTGTTTTCTCCACCTATTAAAAAAAAAGATAGTCACATGGTACAGCCATTCATGGTTTCCGTCCTCACAATTACAGAATGTCCTCAACATTTTTTATGGTTGTGGATACCTTATAGCTCACATGATATATATCCAAAACTTTAATTTCATTCACTGACAACTATTAAAGCTTTGACACTGGACTGTCACTGTAGCTGATAGTTTTTCTACTTACCAGCTTTGTGGGATTTCCCATGGTTGGCCCATTTTATGAATGGAGATATATGCAGATACAGTTCTTACCTCCATTAATTATATATTGTTATAAAGTGAGGGGTGAAAGTGAAGGGTGAGAAATTATATTTGATTGTCTGAGCTGGTACACATAACTAGATAGATTAACTGCAAACCCCTGACTGCAGCATTTCGTCTTATTTTTTGGCAAATAGTCTTGCACATGTATTTGCATTCTCTGTCACTACACAGGTTCGAGAAATTGTTTTAAACTTTTTTTACAAATCTCCCATCCTTTGCAATTTCATGAGACCTTTAATTACTCCTTATTAATCCAATCCATGTCCCTATTTTCCCTGCCAGCCCTGTGGTTACTGATCATATCGACACTTTTCTCCCTCTCCCACTGTTCTTGTCATTTGCATTTGGTCTATATGAATGCTTCTCACTTCCCCTGCAACCCATTGCCCCAGTTCATGGAAGCCTTTCCTCCATTAGTACTGAACCGAGGCCCTGAATGCTCTCAGGTGGATATAAAAGATCGTATGGCTCCATTTTAAAGATGTACAGTGAAATAATTCCCAGTGCATGGCCAACATCTATCTCTCAAACACGGAAACACAGGTCGTTACCACATTGCCTTTTTTGAGAGCTTGATATGTGCAGATGGGCTGTCGTGATTCCTACATTAAATCAAAAGCAATGTTTCAAAAGTACTTCATTAGTCGTAAAGCACTTTGTGATATCCAGTAGTCTTGAAAGCTTCCACATAAATAGAAGTTTTCCATTATTTATTTCTTTCATCTTCTGGTTGCAAGATCTGGGCATATAGAAATAAAAGGCCCCGACTACTGGCGGTGCTTCCCTCACTCTGCTCTGAAGATGCAGGTTCCAGTTTAAAGTGGAGGCAGAGTTTTATGTCCACTTCTTCGGTGAAGTGCAGATGCACAGCTCTTGCCTTACATAAAAATTAGTGAAGTGCTCCTGAAAGCCCTTGGGTAGATAAGGCCTCTAGCTGAGAGTCCTTCACATCCTCCCCCTTCTGCAGTGAGCCACTTGTCTACTTTGTTGCCTTTGCACTGCTCATGCTGCAGCCTAAAGCGTTTGTTACTCCCGTGTTGGGGAGGAAGTGGGGAACCCAGATCCCTTAGAGTAACAGGCAATGCCTTTTCCATATGCACTATTAGTTCCTGCATGTGCCACCTACTCCTCCAAACACCCAGAGCTTCACAAACCTAGAGTTAAATTGGCACTGATGACTAACTAACCAACAAGTAATTGATTAACTCTTCAAATAACCTTGGGGAGGTGGAGGGGGGTGCAGGGTGGTGGTTAGTTGCTGTGGGTAAGGCAATGTGTGTTAAGCTATAGGGTTTAAGATAGGCTAACAACTAAACTTACAAGGTTACAAACCTGGTAGCAAGTAATATTTCAACCAATCACCCCACTAATAGTTTTGGCACAATATGTAACAGCTAGCAGCACTAATGCCCCAGTAAAAAGACGTTCATTGCAAGCCGTGAGGAAGTGGACAGAATCCACTTGGATACTGCTTAACTACTAAGCAGGAACCGACCAGCTCAATTTTGTGTTCTATGTCTGTAGGTTGAAGGGGTTGGTGAGTGGAGGCATAAATTGCTGGGTAGGGATGTTCACACTGTGACGTAGCTAGAACAAAAGTCTCCCTTTATTCTGTTCTGAGGAAGAATCACCAGACCGGAAACGTTAACTCTGATTTTTTCTTCACAGACGCTGCTGGACCTGCTGGGCTTTTCCAGCAATTTCTGTTTTTGTTCCTGATTTACAGCATCTGCAGTTCTTTCGGTTTTTGTTTTTAGAACAGAAGTCTGCCTTTTTTACAAAAAAAGCTTCCTTTGCAGAGCTTTTGCTTCCATGTGGTAAAATATAGAATCATTAAGAATTGAGACAGGGCACACAACAAAAATGTTAGTTTATGACATCATGGAGTTACTAAAGTGATCTGTGGTCTGCCTCCCTTTATTCTGTTACTCTCTTTTTGTTTTCCTAATCCACCACTTCCTCTGGCAGTTCTTTCCATACATGGACCACCCTCTGCATGAAAAAGTCACCCCTTAGATCTCTTTTAAATCTTTCCCTTCTCACCTCAAACCTATGCCCCCTAGTTTTGGACTTCCCTACCCTGGGGAATAGTCTTGACTATTCACCCTATCCAAGTCACTCATGATTTTATAAACTTCCATAAGGTCACCTGTCAGCCTCCTGTGCTCCAGGGAAAATAGCCCCAGCCTATTTAGTTTCTCCTGATAGCTCAAATGCACCAACCCTGGTAACATCATTCTAAATCTCTTCTGAACCCTTTCAAGTTTATTTCTTTGTTTATTGCCAATGCCACCGTGATATTGTTATTTGGTGGTCAATAGCCTACACCTATCATTGACATTTTCCCCTTACTATTTCTAATTTCCACCCACATTGATTCAACTTTTTCCTCCATGGAACCTATTTCTGCTCTCACTACCACCCTGATGTCATCCTTAAATATCAGAGCTACACCACCTACCTTTCCTTCCTGTCTGTCCCTCTGAGTAGTCTGATACCCCTGGATATTTAACTCACAGTGTGACTACCCTGCAACCACGTCTCTGTAATCATCATTAAATCATATCCATTCATGATAATTTGTGCTGTTAGTTTATTATTTTGTTTTGAATGCTACGAGCATTCAGGTAAATTGCCCTTAGGCTAGTTTGTATACCTTCTTTTTGAATCCTAACACTTCTACTCGAAGAACCTTTGTTTTTAAACATTCTTTTTCAGTCACTACCTGGTTTCCACTCATCTTAGTGTTACACTGTTCAGCCGCTTCTTGCTTTTTATTTACTGTTTTGATTCTCTTTCTCCTTCAGCCCTCATCTACTGTAGGTAATGCAGAGGCTCTGCTTAGGTTCCCATCCCCTGCCAAACTAGTTTAAAGATCACCCTACAGTGCTGGCAAAACCACCCGTTGGGTGGACTTTACCTCTTTTCATTTAACAAAGTGACATGGACTGGGTGCATCCATTATGTTTTAAAATGCAAGTTTTGGTCAGAATATGTGCCCCTGTCCAAGGCAGGTAAGAGCTTTTGAGATTCCAAAGTGTGTTCATGTCTTTCTGATCCCGAAGGTATCTTAACTTGCAACAACAAAGATGCTGGTTGGCTGGGGTCTCCACAAACAGCAATAGGCCTACACACCCTTGGAAAATACAGGGAAATTTACCATGGCCCATCCACCTAACCTGCACATCTTCGGACTATGGGAGGAAACCAGAACACCCAGTGGGAGCACCCATACAGATAGTCACCTGAGGCTGGAATTGAACCAGGGTCCCTAGTGTTGTGAGGCAGCCATACTAACCATTCTGCCACCATGCCACCCCTTACATTGTAGTTCGCATGCAGCTGGCAGCAATTCCAAAGCAAACGCGTCATGTTCAATAAGACCAACTGAAAATGGCTCTTCACATGCAATGACATCATTGTTCTCATAAGTTTACTAATGGTGTTGCCATTACAGCAGGAACCTGCTTTGTCAGTCTGCAATGCAGCAATGCAAAAGCAGGTCATATTGTCCTCCAGGTGAAGATAATTTGCTTATAGTTTCTACAATGTAATAAGTTCATGATATAGTCTTTTCTACATTGGGGGCACCAACTCCAGATTTATTGACTGTTTTTCAGAACATTTCTGTTCAATCTACAAGTGAGACCCTGCATTTCTATTCACCATCATTTTAATTTTCTGAATAAAACAAGTTGGAAGAACAGCACCTCGCCTTTTGGCACTTGGTTTTGTAGCTTTAAAGAACAGTGGATCTCAATGCGGAGATCTTCTGCAACTGCAAATGTTGCCATTTTCTGAATGTGTGACAACATTCAACATTATGCCAGTGATTGCCTGCTATCCCAGTAACAGCATGTTGGTTTATTCTCCATCAGTCTGCTGTTCCCTCAATCTTTCAGGCATCATGCTAAACCAGAAAGTGGCTGCTGGGTGCCAATGGCTTTGCAGATGGCTCATTACTCCACTCTGCAATTTAGCCACATATGGCAATCATTCATACAATGAGAGTAATGCTGCCATGAGAAGCATGGTGGACAAAATCAACAGCTCTGCGACCATGAGCATTCTTGATTATTCCCATTTGTCCATCAACTCCTCCATTATCCTCCATTATCTGTCAGCTAGTAGGTATAAGGCAAACATTTCAGGAGGAGGAGAAGGCAAAGAAAAAAGAGGAAGAGGTAGGAAGGAGACAGCTTGTACATTCCTGAGATTATTTGATTTGACACTGTTTCCCACAAACGTGACTCATATCTCCATTGTGCAACAGTTCCCTACATTACCAATTCTTTGGCACAGACCATCACCATGCTACATGAATGAATGCAGCATAGCTGGTAGAATGCAGCATTGAGGGAGTCAGAAGGTGTTTTCATGCATAGCTTTGAGTATGACTTTGGATTGCATCGCCTCAGCCTGGTATGAGTAGTCTGAACTGGCTAATGACAGGCCACTGCTGTGGTACTGGTGAGTGGCCATAGAGTAACACGATCATCTAGAGGGAAACCAACAGGTCCATACATTGTGGAATCTCTGACACTTGTCCAGGGAGGTTTTCTCAGTAATCCAAGTAATCTGCTGGAACACAGACTACTGTAAGAGCCATCTCACCTCTGGAGTTCAGCTTTATGTCCATGTTTGAAGAGAGGCTGTGGTGAGGTCAGGAGCTGAGTGACTCTAGAGTGCCAGTGAAAGTTTGTTCCTTCGCAAGTGTTACTTGTTAGCCCTGTTCATGACCCCATTCATCACTTGTAGTTGATTCTTAACTAGCCTCTCAAATAGCCTACCAATCCAGTCAGTTCAAGGCAAATTAGGGATGAGAAACAAGTGCTGGCTTCCACAATGATAATCATACCTTATGAAGGAATTAAGAAAAAATAATGTTACGTGAGTGAGGTGGATGCAAATTAATTAGCATATTAAATATATGCTTGTCTTGACAGCAAGATAAGGATTTGAAAAATGAGTTCATCGATTTTCACAACACATGAGAGACCGTTAAACTTCTTGTGACAATATGTATAAGCCACCATGTGAATTCTTTGACATAACCTCCATTGCTCTCTGACCTCGTTCCCTTCTAAATGCTTGACTGTGTTCTATTCCAGAAAGTTGGTTGAATGAAGGATAGAACCTGAGCCAATCTTTACACGCCATTATTTTTGTTTATAGAGTTAAGCATTGCAAACATATACAAACATATACTAAAAATGGTTATTTGTTTATGTCCATTTAATGTTCACCACTTGCATTATGGCTTGAAATCCTACAACAGTAAATCTAAGGGCTATCTTGTATTATTTTCATTCTTCGTATAGATCATATTCTCTTCTACACTGACTGCCAGTACCTGCTGCAGCTAGACTACACCTTCCCATTTCAAACTGTAGGCTCTCTTTCAGTAGTGCAAGCTACTTCTAATTGGTCCTGGCATTGCATGAACCTGGGTCAGCTGCTGAGGTGTGCAGATACTTAGTAGCTCGCTTAAGCCAGGTTCATTTAAAATTGCAAGCAGCATAAAATTTGTGTGTTGCCTGCATTACTCTGAATGGACTTGGGATACTCATGTCACCAATCCCATGCCCATTTTTGTTGGCATTCAAATTTTTGCTCCTTCAATTTTGTGTTAATATTTTGATTTTGTTGCATAATACTTCTGAAGTAAATTCACAGCCTCAAATTAAACACTGAAGTGGGTAAACCCATGCTGAGTGAAAAAGAAGCTATGAAATATAATGTTTAAATAGTAAATTGTATGTGGCTGTCTTAGAAGCAGGAGCCTGCAATATATTCCCTCATTTTGAAAGAGTGAATCCAGGAGTGGATGTTTAATCTTTTCCTTAATTGGCTGCATTTGTAAAGTTAAATGGCCTGACTTCATTGTTTGAGCTGCTGTCATGGAGTTGAAATTCTCTGTGGGTGGTAGCAAGAAATAAGTGGATCAAATTGGCTATCTGTTATTGTCCTCGAAGGATAACCAGCTTCATTGACTTCAATAGATCTGCACATCAAGTGAGGCGTATAACAGGCAGAAGGTGAATACCACCCCATTAGGTCTATTATTTAAGATTAATTTTTACTTGCTTGTTGTTTAAAGCAAAAGGACTGAAGTTGAACTCCCTTTGTCATCGTAATCAAAATTACAATTGTAAAACTGCCAATAGCCAGAACAACATGAACAGCTAAAATAAATAGGATTACAGTGCACCCCAACTGCTGGCTTCCTTTTCAGTGCTGTTTTTCCTGTTCTAATATAAAACTGCCTTAAATTATAGGAATACGGTCTCCCAGTCTTCCCTTCAGAAAGTAACAGTTTCCTGAGCTGGTGCTCTGCTTTTCAGTTAATGCAGTCCCAAGGTAATGAGAACTCATTTATTTTCACTTCAACAGTAATAAAAGGTTTATTTGATCAGCCCTTGGGATGCTTGCAATGACTTTTAAAGTACTGAATTATAAGGAGTCCATTCAGAGGAGCATAGGGAACATTGGAATATGTTTTCGCAATACCCCCTTGTTGCCTGTAGAATGAAATTTGGCTTTCCACACAAACGTTTTAGTTTTGAGGAAATCTTGATATCCTTCAGGCCATACAATAGTAAACCACAATCGGCAGCCCAAAAGTCATTTTGAAAATCTCACATGCTTTTAAAAGTGACATGTTACATCTGCTATTGTGTTAACTCCATTTTTCAACCTAGACCATGGCTATTAAATCATCATGGAAAATTGTTTTTAGGTGTATTACAACAATCAAACAATTGTTGTTCACATGTACCTACTGACAGAATATTGTTTTTATAACACCACAAGATGGCAGTAAAGGCAGGCTGTTTAAAAGAGTTGTTGCATTAGTTAACTCTTGTAGATCATTAATCATGAAAACCTTGGTTTACAACAATAATTGATTTTCATTTTTTTTCTGAATATTATACATACAATGTGTCAAAAGAGATATTTCTGATGAACATCTCCTCTCCTGGGTTAGTGATTCCAAACATTCAAACCAATTCTGTGTACAAAATTGCCAAATACAATTACGAGAACACATGTAAAGTAAATTGAATCATATATGTGATATTCCATTAAATAAACTGAGAAGTAATCATTGATAATCTTTTTCCAAAAATGGATGTGGATTCTGGAAGGTTTTATATGAGTAATCTGAACACATGCTGAAAACATGCACTCACTTCAGCAGGGTTGATAAAGGAAACAATGAATTAGGGCACTGGACATAACTCTTTAAATATTTCAAATATTTGGAAATAAACCTAGAACTAATTCTTCTTGATTTGACATATGTGAAGAAAAATAAAGAATTATAAAAAGGCCTAATTTCTAATCCCTAGGTTTCTGTATAATTAATTGAGCTACCTGTCTTTTCTATTCAATGAGCAGCATTCACACTGTGCTAGGTCTAGCTTTGTCATTTATCAGCTGTAATTGGACTTTACTACAGTGCAGGCTTTTAAAAAAAAGTCTATTCCCCATTTGATTAATGTTTAGATACAGAAAGTGATATTTTAAAGGAACCTAAAGCTAAGTCATGAATGATACTCCTTTATAACAAAATACTGTGGATGCTGGAAATATGAAATAAACCAGTCATTTCTGGTAAAAAAAACTCAGCAGGTCTGGCAGCATAAATGGCTAATAATGCAGAATTAACTTTTCAAGTCCAAGATGTCTCTTCTTTGGAATTGTTGACTGTCCAACTTCTAACTCCATCTTCTCATTGTTCAATTTTCCCCCCTCTCAGTTCAGACCTTTGTTTAAGAGCAAACTGTCAAGACATTGTGCATTTCACTTCTTTTCTTCCAACAATTTGGGTGAGCCCCACTTCCAGTCCTCACAAGATTTGTACCTCTCCCCTTACCACTCCTCCTTTAAGACCCATTTCTGTGATTTAACTTTTGATCCATCACCATCATTCCTTTGGCTGATAATATATTTTCCTCGAGCTTCTGGGCTTTGAGTATATCTAATGATTTGTTATAAATGCAAATAGTTCTCACTGATGTTCTAACAGCCTCATTATATCCCATTCTACTCAACCCAACAAAATCTGAACCCCCACCCACCCACCAACCCTATTGTTTTCATTTTATCTTTTGGCAGCTCAAAATGAAAAAAACAAAACTCTCTGCTTAAGTATATCTGCAAGCTAATTTTGATGTAGTCTGAGGACTATTTATGAAGTGATTTACAAAGTGATACCGAGATGTCATGTTTACCCAAGATGCACTCTGTGGAAGTGCAGGTGGAAATTGCAGAGGCATTGGCAATTTTAATCTTTTCTGGATTCTGGAGTTGAATGATTGGAGAATTGCAGACTCTACACCCTTGTTCAAAAATGGTTGAAAAGATAGACTCCAGTTGTTACAGACCTGTAAGTTTTTGGTGGTGAGGAAACTTCTAAAAACAAATAGGAGACTGGAAAAACACAGCAAGCAGGGCAGCATCTGGAGGAGGAGAAGTCAACGTTACAGGTTATACCCTTCTCCAGGAAGTCCTGAATCACAATCCTGATTTCTCCTTCTCCAGATGCTGCATGGCTTGCTGTATTTTTCCAGCTTTCTGTTTGTCTACCTCGGATTCCAGCATCTGCAGTTTTTTTTTTGTTTCTAAAAATAAATCTCTGGGATGTAATTAATAGTCATATAGAAAAGTATAGATTGATTCAGAGGAGTCAGCATGAATTTGTAAGGGGAATATTGAGTGTAATTAACTTGCTGGAGCTTTTTGAAGAGGTAGCAAGTAGTGTCGATGAGGGAGAGGGCATTGATGTGATGTACATGGGACAACAAAGAAGGCACTTCATGCACTACAACTCAACGGACTTGTGAGAAAAATTATGGGCCATGAAATAAAAAGTGCAGTAGCAACATGAATGTAAAGCTGGCTGAGGAATAGGAAATAGAAAGTAATGGTTAATAGCTATTTTTCAGACTAGCAGAAGATTTATTATGGAGTTCCTGAGGCACTTGCATTGGGACGCGTGCATTTCCTTGTATATTTAAATGGTCAGTTTCTTGAAAATGCAGGGGACAGTTTCAAAGTTTATGAATTACACTAAACTTGGGAGAACTGTAATCTGTGAGGAGGACAGTGTGGAATGTCAAAAGGACATTGACACATTGGTGGAGCAGGTGCCTCTCTCTGAAATGAGATCCCCTGAGCAATCCCCCCTGACTAGACTGAGGCTTGCTGACACTTATGGCAAGCTCCTGTGTCTGTAATGAATGACTCGGCAAGACAGTAATACTCTGAGCCTGGTATCTCTGGGTGATGGGGCAATATGCAAAAAGGCAACACATGGTAGAGATGCTGCAAGCATCCGGGTAGGGTCAGTATAAGCGAGTACCATGACAGTAAGCAAAGAGCCCAGAGATATAGCCTGGTTCAGTCCAGGAGCTGGGTGCTCGTCCCTGAGTACACAGGGTCCTTGCTGCAACATCACAATGATAGTTGCTAGTGCCTTCAAAGGTCCAGCATTGAAGTGCAGAAGTGTCCTGTAAGTGTCCAAAACAGAAATTGCTGAAAATATCTCATAAGGTCTGGCGATATCTGAGGTGAGAGGAAGTAGAGTAAATGTTTTAGGCCCAGTGACCCTTCTTCAGAGTCTGTAAGTGTTAGAACCTGTCCTGTAAATGATTGGAAATATAACGCCATGAGCATTCTTGGAGGCTGGCAGATGTCTGATGCCAATGTCCATGCATCTGGGGTGTGTGTGGCTAGTGCCCATAGAATGCATTTGATGCCAGGTGTACAATATGGATGTCTTTTGGAGAAAGAAGTGAGTTGAATATATCTCCACCTGCTCTGGTTTCCATATTGAATTTTCCCAATGACTAACCAAAATGGTGAATTTGGTAAGATCTCAACCTGTGCTGAGATGGGCTGTTAAGAAGACACTTAACAAGCAATAAGGAGGGTCAATTGGGAATTTGCAGGAGGCTAGCGAGAAGCCTGCCACAACTCTCGGTAAAAGTGAACATGATGCAACAAGATGATCTTGATGTCAAGGTAGATCTCGCTAAACAGCTCATCTGATTCTACCAAGTGTCTCACCACACGCAACATTGCTCAGAGGCTGATAAGATTCCACCCTATAGTATCAGATGGTGTACTATTGTTAAAGAAATATGGTCTAGAGTCAACTGCAGTGCAACCATGGCTCAGGAGGTATAACGTTTAAATTGAAAGAATGTTATAATAAAGTCTCCAACACCAAACGCATCAAATAGTAGGGAACATACATATAATTTACAATCAGTTAATCTCACTATTGAATATGAATGCATTTCCTGACCTCAATCTTTTTAAACTTATGGAAGGAGCCAAATTAGTTGAAATTAGAAAACAAATAGTCAAAGAACAGTCAGGCACAGAATAACAGGTCAAAGGATGACCAGTAGAATTATTCATAGGGTTCACTGGACTTATAGTGGAAACTAAACAATAATCAGAGTCCATTGAGTTTTAATATGTAAACAAAATATATTTATTTCATGCTGTAAGAAAGTTGGAATCCAATATCTATACTGGACTGGTGGAAATCCCTACTAGCAACACACCGAATTGCAAAACGGCAAGGTTTGAGAGAAAATGCAAGCAACCATATAGCCAATGAGCAGCATACCCTAATTCAGATAATTAATGAGTTTTCAACCAATGTACTTCAAAGTGCAACATATCTTGGTGAGCAAATAATTATGACAGGTTCAAATCTGAGGTCAGACACTAAAGTGACTTGGAAGACACAAGTATAAACAGAAAATTTAGTTTTTATCTTCCCATTACACTCAGTCCTCATTATCCGTTAATTTGGTACCTGCAGATCTGCATACTTGTGAGGTTGCCCCCAGACCCAATCTTTCTTTTTCCTTAGTAAACCAACTGCACAGTAAACAGGAGAGGTACACAGGAGTGGTGTCCAGGTTTCTTTGTTATGTGCGAGAAGTCCATGCTCCTAACCATGGCATGGTGATGGTGGTAGCAAATCTAGCGAATGGTGAGCAGCAGTATAGAAAGCTCGTACAACCTGATGAAATAGTGCAACACATTGCTCAGACAACAAAATCTGACACCTTGAAGAAAATATTCTCAGCTGTTCCATCTTTCCCTCATTTTGTCTCCTTGGTTTCCTGTAATTCTTCCTCCTTTGTAATTTCAGGGCATTGTTGCAATTCATGTTACAATGATTCCATTCCTTGATAATTGCCCTAACCTTCTCCATCATCATCTCTCATTTGGAAACTTCTGAGGTCAGGTTTCCTGTACTTTTCAGTCATTTGGGAGAAGCATTTTTTCCAGACATCTTGATGTCTACTTTGTATAATTCAGCCATATTCCTACAAAATAATTTCTTTTTAGTTTCTTCAGTACTGTTTTTCTTGCTGTATATCATTTATGTTAGATTGTCTTTGTTCTGAAAATTTTAATTTCAGTTTCTGGTACTTCAAAATAAATGGCCATACCAGGTAGAACTTTGTGTATTCATTGCAAAAGAATAAATCTTTTGGACTGTGGAATAAAACTGGGAACACGTATTGCTTTAAACCAAGGAAGCTGTGTTGGAAGGTGTTTGCAGTTTTAAAACCAAGTTACTGAAGCACACACAAGTTGTATACACAATATTACCTTAATGGAACAGGGAGGGAGAAGTCGTGACCAATTGGTACCACCTGTATGTGATCAATTAAAATTACAACATTTAAAAGACATTTGGACAGGTACATGTATAGGAAAGGTTTAGAGGGTTCTTGGCAAAGCACAGGCAAATGGGATTAATTCAGTTTAGGAAATGTGGTCAACATGGGTGAGTTGGTTTCTGTGGTGTATGACTTTATCAGGGCAATTCTACCCAGAGACTGAATAAAAACCGAAAGAACTGTGGCTGCTGTAAATCAGAAACAAAAACAGAAATTGTTGGAAAAGCTCAGCAGGTCTGGCAGCATCTGTGGAGAGAAATCAGAGTTAACGTGTTGGGTCAGGTGACCCTTCATCAGAACAGCAATTTCTGTTTTTGCTTCTGCCCAGAGACTGTCTTTTGATTGACTTTTCAATTGTCACCAGTTGTGTGGGCTCACGAGAGCTCAGCATAGCAACAACCTTTAATCGAAGCAGCTTCAGACCCTTTAACAGGGAATGAAAACAGGAGAAGACAGAAGTCTAGAGGCTTGCAGCATCAACATTTGTCCCTCTGGTTCCTTGCTTTAGAAAAAATATCCCTCTCCAATACTTGAATAAAGGCAAAATACAATGGATGCTGGAAACCTGAAATAACACAGAGAATGCTAGAGAACCTCAGCAGGACTGGCAATAACTTATGGAGAGAAAAGCAGAGTTCATTTTTTTGAATGTGGTATGACCCTTCTTTAGAACCTCTTCAATTGGGATTGAATAGGGTAGAGATATTCCCCAACATTTGGCTCCTCTGCCCTTATGTTTGAGATTATCCTGACTCTGATTGCACCAAATGGCTCACTAACTGTTTTCCAGCCCCTAGACTGTTATCAAAGACTGCCCTTGACTTAATGTGGTGGTACCCCCCGAGCAAAGGCTATCTCCCTTGTCTTGACTGAATCCTGTTAACAAATATTACATGCTTTTTCCCTTTGTGTCTGTGCTAAATGGGAAAATGAGATGGATGAAATAATACGAGCCTGACATTTCTGGCTGAGGGGGCTAGTGCAAAATGGCAAACATAGAAACATAGAAAATAGGAGTAGGATTTAGCCATTCAGCCCTTTGAGCCTGCTGTACCATTCAATATGATCATGGCTGATCATCCAACCCAGCACCCTGTTCTTGTTTTCTCACCATGTCCTTTCACCCCTTTAGCCCTAAGAAGGGCAGCGCAAGGCAAGGATGCTGTGAGCATCCAGTTAGGCTCAGATTGATTGAACATGATGACAGCAAGCAAAGAACCCAGGGGTAACTTGTTGAATGCCAATGTCTGTGAATGTGGGGTGCATGCAGCCATTGCCATGGAGTGTGCCGTGAGATGTTGGTGCCCATTGTCCAACATGGAGGTCTTTTGGAGCGAGCGACAAGATAATTTGCGAGGTTCGTTCTGGTTTCCAAATCGTGTTTTATTGATGTCTAGCTTGTTTTGGCAAATAGAAAACTGAATATTACTGAGGTCAACAAGGTGTTTAAAAAACAATAATTTCCATTTAATTAATGAAAAACCTGCTGTGTCATTTGTCAAAAGTGGGAAAGATGGAGTGAGATACTTCAAATGTCTCACCAGACCTCTCATCTGGTGCTGGCATAAAGGCTATGTTGCTCCACTCTATAAGATTCCACGCATAATATTTGTTTGTCTTTTTCTTCATGTGTTTGAGTGTGAGTCCTAAAAACATTAAAGCTTAAGTCACTTAAATTAGAAATCCTAATTCTTCAATGTTCTTTTTAAAGTGATACAGTCATGGATTAGCAATTAATCTAGTTTACTTTTTGTCATTTGCTTAAAAAAAGTTATGTTGTTGTTATTGGGAAAAACCTGGCATGCATATTCTTACAGCTGAATTAAACAGATATAATTAGGCAATTTGGTGGTTTAATGAAACTTTCACATTTGTGATGTCTCAGGGAATGGTGGGATTTGATTTACAGCACACTATTTTCAGTGAGTCATGACAGCATTGGTCTCATTTTCAGGTGTTGATTGGATGTAGATCAGGTCAACTTAGCATAATATCTACACAAATGTTAGCAAAACCAGTGGGGGCCTTTTCTTACATTGCCCAGACAGAAGTCTAAAATAAGCATTACAACCATAAATATGCAAAGTTGGGACCAAATTTTTTTTGAAGGACTGCTTCCTGAAATTAGTCACCCAGTAAGCAAGGTAGGCAACAGATAGAAATTCATTTACATTTTGTTGAAGATTTGAGTATAAAATTAATCACTGAGGACTGTCTTATGAGGAGCAATTGAGATTGGATCTATACTTATTAGAATTTTGACAAATGAGAGGTTACCTTATTGAACATATGAGATTCTTAGGGTTGATGCAGAAAGCTTGTTTCCATTTGTTGGAGAGTCTGCAACAAGAGAGCATAATCGGAATAGGGGCCATTTATTTAGGACAGATATAAAGGAACTTAATCCCTCAGACGGTAGAGAATCTATGGAATTCTTTACCCCACAGAGATGTCGAGGCTGGGTCATTAAGTATATTGTGGGTGAGATGATGGCCTCGAGTCATTATCACTAGACTATTAATCCAGTGACCCAGGTGATGTTCTGGGGACCCAGGTTTGAGACCCAATCTATAGCAGATGGTGGAATTTGAATCCAATTTAAAACAAGTCTGGAATTAAGAGTCAAATGATGACCGTGAAACCATTGACAAGTGGCAGGAATGTCTTTTAGGAAATAACTAGTCTTGCCAATATGTGACTCCAGACCCTCAGCAAACAGTCCTCTGAGCAATTAGGGATGGGCAGTGATGGCCACATTCCCTCAATGAATTTTTTAAATAATCAAGGCTGAGATAGATTTTTAATCAATAAGAGATTCAAAGCCTGTGGGAAAAATTGCAGGAAAAATGGAGTTTAGGACGATCAATCGGCAATGATCTCATTGACTGGTAGAGCAGACTGGATAGTCTGGATGGCCGACTTCTCCTCCTACATTGGTCCGTTCCTGGATGATTGTACAAAAGTGTTCGTTAGAAATCCTAACCTTCATCACCACATTTCTTAGGATGCATATTAAACATCCTTAGCATTAGTCTATTTTAAATAGTAATTAGGAATCATACACTTGTGCTTTCGAAGCTACTATAGAAATTAGTTCCTGTTCTGCTGATTGCATATGTGTGGTCTTAATAGCATAGCACTGACACCCAGATGTTGGCAGAACCAGTGATACTCAAAAATAACCCTGTTACGACGTTACTGAAAAGTCTTTTTGGGAGCTTTTTGCCACTAATGGTTTGATAGTTTCTGAGATTGATTGATTTTATTGTCACATGTACCGAAATACAGCGAAAAGCTTTGTTTACAAGCAGTACAGGCAGATCACAGCAAGTAAAGGATGTACAGATCAAAAAGACTTGGAAACAGAAAGGTTACATTGCAGGTTACATTACTTGAGGCTGGAGTCCATTCAACAGTCTGATAACAGCCAGAAAGAAGCTGTTCCTGAACCTGCTTGTGTGTGTGTTCAGGCTTCTGTATCTTCTGCCTGATGGAAGAGGTTATAGAAGATCATTACTGGGGTGCGATGGGTCTTTGATAATAGTGGCCACCTTTCCGTGACAGTGAGCCATGTAAATGGAGTCCATGGATAGAAGGTTGGCTTCCGTGATGGTCTGGGCTGTGCACACCACCTTCTGTAGTTTCCTATGGTCCTGGGCAGGGCAGTTGCCATATTAGGCCATTATGCACCCAGAAAGTATGCTTTCAATGGTGCACCTATAGAAGTTGGTGAGGGACCTCATGGATATGCCAAATGTCCTGAGCCACCTGGCTCAGATTGTTGTGCTTTTTTATTTGTTGCATTTATGTGGGAAGTCCAGGACAGGTCATTGGTTATGGAACTTTATGCTCTTCACTCTCTCAACCTCAATTCTGTTGATATAGATGGGGGCATGTTCTCCTCCTTTCTTTCTGAAGTCAATAATTAGTTCTTTAGTTTTGCTGACGTTGTAAGACAGATTATTTTCATTGCACCACTTCACCAAGCCATCTATCTTCCTTCTGTATTTTGACTCGTCATTGTTAGATATCCATCCCACTACAGTGGTGTCATCAGTGAATTTGTAGATGGCATTTTTTCGGAATTTGGCACCACATTCATAGGTGTACAGGGAGTTCAGTAGGGGACTGAGGATGCATCCTTGGAGGGCTCCCGTGCTGAGTTATTGTGGAGGAGGTGCAGTTACCTATCCTCACTGATTACGGCCTATGGGTCAGAAAGCTGAGGATCCAGTTGCAGAGGGCGGAGCTGAGACCAAGGTAGAGCAGTTTTGAGATCAGTCTGGAGGGGATAATGAAGGTGGAGCTGTAGTCAACAAGCAGGAGTCTGACATAGGTGTCTTTGTTGTCCAGGTGTCCCAGGGATGAGCGCAAGGCTAAGGATATGGCATCCGCTGTGGACCTGTTAAATCGGTGGGCAAAGAGTGTGGAACTGTTAGGAAAGCTGCATTTGGCTACCAGATGAGGCTAATATTCAATCAGCTTGGGAAGTGTCTTAAAAAAAATAGGGGAATGCTGCTAAGAGGCCAGGAAATGTTTAGTATCATAGAATCCCTACAGTGCAGAGGCAGGCCATTCAGCCCATCAAGTCCACACTGACACTCCAAAGAGCTTCCCACACAGACCCACCTTTCCCTGTAATCCTGCATTTCCCATGGCTAATCCTAGCCTGCACATTCCTGGACACAACAAGGCAATTTAGCATGGCCAATCCACCTAATCTGCACATCTTTGGACTATGGGAGGAAACTGGAGCACCCAAGGAAACCCATGCAGATACAGGGAGAATGTGTAAATTCCACATAGATTGTTGCCCAAACCTGGGTCCTGACACTGTGAGGTAGCAGTGCTAACCACTGAGCTACCATGCTACCCATATTGACGCTATGGCTGCAGTACAGAAAAAGCACAGACACTATAGAAAATAGAACTGTACAGCACAGGAATGGGGCCTTTGGCCCACCATGTTGTGCTGACAAGGCACCAAATTAAACTAATCCCTTCTGCCTGATCTTGGTCCATATCCCTTCATTCGTTGCACATTCATGTGCTTATTTAAAATGCCCTTAAATGCCCTCATCATATCTGCCCCATCACCACCCCTGGCAGCGTGTTCTAGACTCCTACCACTCTGTGTCAAAAAAAAGCCCCTCACATCTCCTTTGAACTTTCATGCGTCACCTTAACTCCCTTTAGTTTTAGACATTACAACTCTGGGAAAAAGATTCTGCCGTCAACCTATCTATGCATTTCATAATTTCATAGACTTCTATCAAGTCTCCCCTTAGCCTCAGCTGCCGTAAAGAGTTTTTCTAGCCTCTCCTTACAGCTTATACCCTCTACTCCAGGCAGCATCCTGGTAAGCCTCTTTTGCACCCTCTCCAAAATGTCCACATTCTTCCTGTAATGTGGTGACCAGTGACCAGAATTGAATGCAATACTGTAAGTGTGGCCTAACCAAAATCTTATAAAGCTGCAACATGACATCCTGAAGGTGAAAAGATGTCATGAAGTAGGGAAGGGCTGACGAGACATAAGAAATATAATTCAGCCTTCCAGGATATGGCAGGGGATTGTGCTTCAGCAGCCAGGCAACCATTAACCTATGTCACCTGTTGGATCAAGATTTGGAAAAACAAAATAAAATTCCCAAGGGCAATGACGGTTATTCTGGCTCTCTCTTGGCACATTCCAGGCTGAAATAATCTCATCTCAGCCTCAACTCCACTTTCCTAACCATCACCCATAACCCTTTAATCACTAAAATCTTTCTGATGATAGACAGTATCTACCCAATTGGCTTTGTGTCTGCACTAAAAAACAGGGCAACGCAAGACAGAGATGCTGTGAATATCAAAGAAGGTTCAAGGTGAGCAATTATGTAGATTTGAGATGAACTTGGTCCTGTCTGGACACTGGGCACCTGCCCCTAAGCCCAAAGTGACCTTGCAGCAGTGTGAAACTGTAGTTGGTGGCATGCCCAAAAGTGTAACATTGAAGTGCAAAAGTGTACAGTAACTAGATCTGAGATGTGCCATGATGGTGTGGAGAGGCTAGCAGATGTTGAATGCTAGCATCCATGGACATGTGGTGAATGAAGAAGCTGCCAATGTAATATGCCCTGAGATGGTGGTGCTGGGTATCTAAGATGTCAGTCCAGAGGAGCAAGTGGCAAGCTGGAATTGCCTGGCACCATCTCTGACTTTCATGTCAGGAATTTTTGTGTTTGGATTCCATGTGTCAGGTTGTATCATGGCAACCTGTATGTTGATGAGGTGAGATTTGTTGTTAATGAGGGTTTTAAAGAGCAAAAATCCCCGTTGATAAGCCCCTCACTGCTCCATAGCAAGAAGTTTGCATCAATGTCTGGAATTCTTTTCACAAATACAACCAGTTGCTCCCAAGATTGAGGAAGGCCTTGCTGGACCTCTCCTGGATTTCCTACCATAGCCCATGCTGTTCAGGCCCTATATGCTTCCACCCTTTGAACATTTTTAAAGAACAGGTAATTTGGGAAGCAAGTGGGTGAAATGTTATTAAGTGTCAGTGGGAATGTGAAGTTGGGTTTATAGTCAGGTCAATCATGATCTTATTGAATGCTGGAATCACCTTGAGGGACCAAATGACATACTCCAACTCCTAACATATATGTTCATATGTAGGATGTGGACTAATAGCTTAAGATAATTGATATTTTCCATAAATTTTATTAGTATCAAGCCTGCAAGTGAAGCTGGACTTCCTGATATGTTTGAAAAAATATCAATAATTCTACTCGAAATGAGATGCTACCCAAGAACTCCATTAATTTTAAAATTTGAAATCTATCCACCAGGTATCTTTTCACTTCAATATGAGAGAGTCATCATGTCCATCACAAAAGTTGATCCATTACTGCTAAATAACCCAGTTTAAAAATTGCACAAATCAAGAATCGATGAACAGCATTCTAATTATATGAAGGCTGATAGAGTGGGAAGACAAAAGTCTTGTCATGCAACGGCAGCATCCTTGCCTTTTAGACAGAAGGTCTTGATTCAAATCCCATTCCAGGGCTCGGTGGCCAAACAAGTTAAGTGTCAAGTTCCAAATCCTTCCAATGCACAATACT
This sequence comes from Rhincodon typus, assembly GCF_021869965.1. Taxonomy (NCBI): domain Eukaryota; kingdom Metazoa; phylum Chordata; class Chondrichthyes; order Orectolobiformes; family Rhincodontidae; genus Rhincodon; species Rhincodon typus. The sequence goes on from NC_063338.1 coordinate 70,368,990, forward strand.
AGGAGAGTTTCCTATTGAGCCATGAGATGGTAAGAATATTAGAACCTCTCTCGTCATTATCCATAACTCCAGGCTAAAACATTACATAAAAGTGCATGCTGTCACAACAACCTGGACTTTCTGGGGTGTGGGAGAGCGCTGGTTGGCTGGATGGATGGTGTGGGTAACATTGGTGCCAACAGTATGGGGTTCAATTCCTGTTCTGGCTGGGGTGGGTTTAGGACCTTGTCCTAACCATGATGGAGATTGCATTGTCATGGGTTGGATCTGCCTTTGAGCAGAGAACTGAAGAAGAAGAGTATGAGTTACATCATTTTGTTTTTGTTATGGTTCCTCTTATCTTTTCAAATGCTTTGTTCTGAATGTAGAACATGCTATGAGATTTTTCAGGTGTGCATTGAGTTAGAGATTTTCATTATTTTGGGTTTGAACAAGGAAAGAGACTGAAACCAATTATGACCATTATTTTGATTTTATACTTTATTTTCAAGAGCTTTCTACACAAGAGCCATTGCATTTTTGTATAAATTGTGCAGTTTAACAACATGTGCATGAGCACTTTCCAATCGCACTGTAAAGTGAGCCAATAATTTGTAAAATAGGTCTATAAGTATAATAAAACAGATTCCGCAGCTAATCTCATGATATGCAAAGCATGCCATTACCAGACCAGCAAAGCATTACAGACATAGCAGCTGTCTGTGTTATCCTCATAATGTGAAAATCCATCCATTTACAGCTATTTTGCTCTTGATTAGGTTCCAACAAGCCATTTTCCTCAGTCAAGGATGACCACATCATTTAATGATAAAGCTTACCTTTGAATGTAATGTACCTGCTACTGTATGTCTACTTCTTGTCCTCTAAATGTGTGAGAGGGATATTAAGTTCATGTTAGAATTGTGTCATGATAGTAGCAAAATGGAGACTAACAATTTTTTGACTACCATCATCTGATTTTAAAAACCTGGGACATTCACAGGTTAAAGTTGTTTTAAAAAGGAAATTTACTGACTTAAAATGGCCATGGCATCCCGCTGACCAGAGGTCAGCTCAGATTCATGAAATCAGTGTGACACAAACAAACTGAAACAAAATAAAACAAAGAACTGTGGATGCTGGAGATCTGACACAAAAACAGATATTACTGGCGAAACTCAACGGGTCTGGCTGTGTATGTGGTCCAGTGATAAAATGTTAATTGAGATAAACAAAGACTGTCTGAGGCAAAATTAATATTTTCAAAAAGATTTAAAACTCAGACCTAACTTTTCTATTTGATTTACACGTTTATGGAGAAGTTTCACAGCTTGGGGATGAAGGAGTCATCTGCAAGTTATCTAACTCAGAAAACAATGAGCCCAGACAGAGGAATACATGAATGAGTTATCTTTTTGCTGATCTGACAATCTGTTTGAGAGAAAAACAGAATTGTAACTGGAACTAGAGAAGCTTTGCTTTCTCTCTCTCTGTTTGATTTCAACCTCTCTCTCAAAGAACACAACGCAAATTGGAAAAAGGCACATTCACCAAGAAGTCAGAGATCTGTGATATCTGGCACTGAAAAGCATAATCTCAGGTTAAGTCTAACACCTAAAGGACATACTAGGGACTTTTAAATCAAATGTTCCTTTATCTTCAAAAGAAAGCAAAATATTGAGGATTCTGAAAATCTGAAACAATCACAGAGAATGCTAGGTTACTCAGCAGGTCTGGCAATATCTGTGGACAGAGAATCAGAGAAAAACATATAAAACTGAGCTTTCGAATTTCCAGCATTGTCATAATCTCTTGCTGTTATTTTGGCAAGATATCAATGGAACACTAGGAGAAAAAGGCCATGTTGAACATTTTTCACCATTTCTGCAGGGATCCCAGTGATTTTGCACCTGAAAGTGCTCTGAGACTATTTATGGAATAAATAACTACTATCCCAAACAAAGTCTGAATTGCTTCTGCTTCTTTCCTTCTAGTATTATTCATAGGTCATTTTCAGCTGATACTTTCTGTTACTGTCATAATTTCCAGTATAGTGAAGAGCCAAGAAAGCCTGGGTTCAAGTCCCACCTGCTCCAGAAGCATGTCATAACACATCTGAACAGAGTGTTTTAAAAATACGTTCATGTGCTATTATCTATTGGGGTCTTGTGGTGCAATGCAGTTTATCCCTGGATAAAATGGAATATTTTCACTACTTTGGATTTATGCAGTTTATGTATTGGTTAAAATATCCAGTTGTTAAATGGAATTACACACTGCAGTTCCTCTGCATTGTAGTTATCAACATTTCCCCTAATTGATTGACAATCTTTTGCACAGCTCTCTGTGATATAGGATGGCAGAGCAGAGGTGAATGCATCTCCATTTATGCCTTCAGGATGTAGAAGCAAGCACTGGGAAGCATGTGATTCTTTCATTATTTTAGGATTTAACAATCAGGATGTTAGTTTTAAGCCGTCATTATCCAAGGACTCAAACAATCCATATGCCAATGTTTAGTCACTAATTGGTTCAAAATGCCCATCATTCTCTCTGTTTTTGTTTGTTTATGTAGTAATTCTCCCTTAGGCCTGTAGAAACAGAAGATTCTCTGTGGCACCTGTAATTGTTATCATCTTGCGCTTGGCAAGAAAACTTTATGTCACCTGGTAAATTGACAACAATCTGATAAAGTACTTCCTGCCCTTGTCTATAGGTTGATACACAATTTTACTGGATTTTTGATGCTTTCCAAATGATCAACAAAATGATGAAACATTGGTTTTAGATCCGGGAAGCCATAGCCAATTACAAACTTATAATTATGGATGAAGACAAATTTTCCATTCTATGTTGTCCACCAAGCCTGGTCTAAACTTCCATTGCAATGTTTAATTGGTCTTGAAAAATTTGTAAAGATATTTTCTTGATTAGCTTCTTGCAGTATATTCATGTGTTTTTCACTCTTTCAATCACAACTTCCTGAGATGATAGCTAAATTGACATGGTATTTCTCTTCCAGTTTAACAATTTTCCAGAGCATCTTTATCCACATCAGTTGCTACCGTTGTATATGCCTCTATTAGGTCACACCCCAGACTCCTTTTCAGGAGGACTTCTTTAACATGCTTTTACCATATTATATGAGTTTACCAAATTTGTTTCAGAGGCAGTAATTATGGCTAACATTGTGTGGGTCCACTTTATCTTAAGTATGCTACAATTCTTCAATACTGACAAAATTACTTTGGCTATAAGTGGAACTGGTATAAATGAGTTGTGTAAATTCAACAAGGTGAATGCAATGTGCATTTTCTACCTAATGTCAACTGTTAAAGTGGGTCAACACTCTCAGTATCATTTTTGTTTCCAATGGGCTTATGTAATGGTATTTTTTTTACCTTGAGTTCTTGATTAATAATCTTCCAGAATCTCTAATATTTCTATCCAGCTGCGCTTTAAATTTCCCCCACATGATGCTGAGTCACACATATTCCAATATTCTCTGACACTGGTGCTGGCAACATTCCATGGCAGTCCTGCAATCTGTAGGAATGACAGATTAATCTCTTGGAAGATGCTGTAAGTGACCCAGGAGAGCAATTTCAAGGGTATTAGAAATATGTGTGTCTTCATTTTCCTTGAGAAATTTTGTTTTATTATTTTAAAAATTAGTAGCGATGGAAATTAGTGATAAATCAGGGTAGTTGATGTGAAAGCTCCAGCAATCTGGCGAACTTGAGGTGGCAGTCTTACAGACACCAGTTGAGGAGTTTAATAAAATGATCTAAGTCTGTGAATAGAATTTAGAACTGGATAAGTCCATCATGTCAATCAAACATTTTAACACTATTCACAGCCCCCATTAGTGCAGCTGGTTTCCTCAGAGATGATCTTCTGTGGGCCAAGCAGCATCATAGGAGCAGAGAGGCTGACGTTTCGGGCCTAGACCCTTCATCAGAAAAGGGGGAGGGGAAGGGGGTTCTGAAATAAATAGGGAGAGAGTGGGAGGCGGATAGAAGATGGATAGAGGAGAGGATAGGTGGAGAGTTGCAGTGGGAGAGAGATCCCCTGAGGTTTGTCCGGAGGGAGGAGGGTAACTTCTTCAGGCTAGGCATCCTTAGAAGAGGCTTCGCAGCGGGGTTAAAATTGTATCAGAGATAG
>NC_063338.1:70393132-70438699 GCF_021869965.1 Rhincodon typus
GGCCCGAAACGTCAGCCTCTCTGCTCCTATGATGCTGCTTGGCCTGCTGTGTTCATCCAGCCCTGCACCTTGTTGTCTCGGATTCTCCAGCATCTGCAGTTCCTACTATCTCTGATACAATTGATCACACTCTTCCTTTTCATTTTATATTGGATGTGGATTAATTTTATAGCTAGAAATGGTTTTGACCTTTTGAAAAGGATGATTGTCATTGAGAATCTGGTTTTGCATGACCTGAACTAATCTGTAAATACAATTCATAAAACAATGTTTGATCAAATACACTATTGTATTTACACTGCTCAAATGGATAACATAAATTGACTGAAATACTGACAACTCAAATATTTCAAGGCTCCAATAAGGATTTATTTGTCTACCCTTGCCAAACATAATTTGCATTCTTCAAAATGTGAAGTGTATCCACTGATGATGAAGACATAACTTTCCAAAGTATATTTTGTTGACATCCAACTGAGGAATGTCAGTACAGGGGAACGGAACATTTGCTAATGTTGGAAACTGGTCTCAGCTTCAAGCAACTCTGGGCCAAGTATGGCACGGGTCAGATGCAGGAGTGGAGCCTGTAACTTTGTTCAAACAATGTGCCTTACTTCCATTTCTCAATGCAGCAGGCTGACATTTCCATTTCTCCTTTTAGTCACCTTTGTTCTTTCTAGCTACAATTGTAAATTCGTACCAAATTATGAACAGCTTCATGTTATGGACTAACAATCCATTAAATCTTAAGGGTGCAAATCATACAGAGAGAATAACAAAACAGGTACATCCACTGCAATGGGAGCTGCATTTTATTGGAATAAAAATCAGTATGGAGGTGCAAAGTATTGGCACCACTGCAATTAAATCAATGAATATAATGGTGTGATACACAAGTATATTCTAAATCAATGGTCAGGCATTCAGAGATACAACTAGTACACTGTGGAGTTTAGCTGTCTCAGTCAAAAACCTAGGTCCCATTAGAAAACAAAAAAAAATTATATTTACGAGGTAGTCAGACTACAAGAGAATAGTAGCAACAGAAACGTGGAATGAACAGTACACTCTACGACCTTGTAACATGACTTGGTGATTGCATTTAATTGATATATAATATATATATATATAATTTATACAATAACTTACAACACCATTTACTTCCTGCAATTACTGTTTTCAATAATATGCTGATAATTTTGTTTTGCAGGACATTTCTCTGAGATATACTGATACGAAAATGTACACACACAGTGATATTTTCTTCACCCAATTTCACTGCGCGATCCACCATTATAACCTATCGCAGGTCAGAATAAGCAGCTTTGACACTTCAGGCTCATTATCCTTGTCCAATTGGAAGCTACAATATACAAGAATGAAACTAGTTTCAAGTATTATATTAACACAGGAGGTAACATGCATGATGACTGATATGCGATCGCATAGTAAACTGTCAGCAAACTGCTTGGATAGCTGAATGATGTTAGAGAGGTTCTCATGTGAATTTTAATTAACTGGTGAGTGCTACTGGCATCAGTACAGACACCAACTGTAATATCAGGTGAGGGTCTAAATAGGTTGCCTGGCATGGATGATTGGAAAATATGCTGTTGGATGTTTCTTCACTGGGAGGGTTGAAATAAGAAGCAATCATTCCAGTTTGGTCATGAAAACCTACATGAAGTGGTTTACACAACAGGTTTCTTCCTTATATAACTGAATTTTAGCTTAAAGGTATTTTTCTTCCTGATTGATTTAGTAAGGATAGGTTGATGAGCAGATGCCAGCTTCCAATTAGTAAATCAAAGAGAGTTGGGGAGGAGATAACAAGGTGTAGAGCTGGATGAACACAGCAGGCCAAGCAGCATCAGAGGAGCAGGAAGGCTGACGTTTCGGGCCTAGACCCAATTTGTTTTCATTTTAGTTTGTTCATGGGATATGGTTGTCACGAACTAGGCCAATATTTATTGCCCATCCCCAATTCCTCAAAGGGGCAGTTAAGAATCAACTACATTGCAGTGGGCCTGGAGTCGCATGTAGGCCAGACTAAGTAAAGATGACAGATTTCTTCCCCAAAGGACATTAATGAACCAGTTGGGTTTTCACGACAATCAACAGTGATTTCAAGGTTGCTATTCGGCCTATAAATTTCCTAATGGCACAATGCTAGGCGTATTAAACATAGATAAATTAGGTGGAAAGGTTACAAAGTAAGTTGCTGGTTATTAGCACAAATTTCTTAATATTCAGGATTTTTGTTATTTTGGCACATGTACATCACTGGTAGGACTAGCACTTGTTGCCGGCTATCAGCTGGTCTTGAGAAGGTGGGGGTGAGCTAACTTGTCGCCAAAAACATTGTTTTCTGTACATTAGTTACACTAATAATCTGCTGCAAAGAAGAAAATAATTTTCTTATGAGGTATTTCTGGGTAAAGGTTCTGAGAAAACTCACTATAAAAGAAAATTTTATTTTACGTTTCTCAGTATCTGAATGCAGCAATTTCACCAAAATTGTGATTTAATTTGGCTTGGCACTACTTGTACTCATTGAATGATACAGCATAGAAACAGGCCAATTAGCTGATTGTGCCAATGCTGGCTCTTTGGTAACATTAAACAGCTGTTTCTACTACTTTGTTATTTCCCCAGAGCCCTGCAAATTTAACCCCTTCAAAATTTTAACAGTCATTGAACCTGCCTGAACTACCCATTCAGTTATTACATTTGCTATTCTAACAACTCGCTGCTTTTTTGCCTATATGGCACCTTGGATCTTTAGCTGATATGTGGATGAACTTTCAAAGCAACTACTGTCTTAAAGGGGGCATGTCTAAAAATCCAAATGAAAAAAATAAATCAAACTCTAGTCATTGTTGGGCGGGGGTGATGGGGCTGCGGAATCTTAGGAAGACAAAGTAATTGTCCAAGGAAATGAATACCAAGCCAATTATAGTGGTTCACTGCCAGTAATGAATATTCGCAGCATAGCTGTGGATTTTCTTAATTGTGCATCAAGGAATGATTAAGTGTAATCTTCAGAAAAAGATTATACTGAATTTCTTAATCATGTTGGCAAAGTGTGGCATGCAACAAAAAATAATGTTAAAATTTTACTGCTCATTTCTTTCATAAGAATTTAAAGCAACCCAAGTTTAAAATGGATTCAAACTTGCAACAAAGCAACAACTCTACCTTAATACAACATCAGTAGAAATTTCTCTGACAGACTTTTTTGTTATGTTGTCATTCGTCTATGGCAGGTATTTTGTTTACTGTGATGAAAGTCGCCGAATATATTTTAGTTTTGGATACATAAGAGGCAGATGGATGTGGATCAAATCTGTTTTCTTTTAAAAGGTGGGAATGTTATTTGGATAGTGATCTAAATAGATCATTTCTAAGAAAGGATGTGACTGCAGTTAAGTGCCTGGGAGAACCCCTGTAGTGGAAATGGATGAACGGGTTATACTGTTGAGTTTATGACAGAGAATAAACACATTAAGGCAACTAGTATAGGTTTGACTCTGGAACAGAAGTTTCAAAGTTTTAGTTCGGAAGAACTCAGATTTCAGTTCAGAAGGGAAGAAAAATTTCTTCTAGCAGGAAAACCAAGTTGTTCAGTTCAGGGGAGCTAGTCACCTCAGGAGAATTGGTTTCACATCTGTAGAGTTTCCAAGCCAAGAGAGTTGGATTGAAAATTGCAAGTTGTTAGAACTGACAAAGTTTAGGCCATCAGAATTGTGAAGCAGGAAGAAGGATCCAGGAGGTACTGCTGGGGGAGCATCAGCCCTTGAACCTGTCTAACAGGTTTGAGATTTTTGCCCTTTGTGCGGACGAGAATGTGGGCTGTAGGGAGGATGACCAAATGGACAATAGCACGGTGATACCGGGAGCCATTCAAGAAGGGGGAAGAAAAGAGCAACAGAGTTGACTATGCAAACCCGATTACAGGGAAATAGACACTGTTCTCTGTGGCCAGGATTGAGAGTCTTGAAAGCTGAGTTGTCTCCAGGTTTAGGATATCTCTGGGCTGCACAGGAACTTGGAGTAGGAGGGGAAAAATCGAGATGTTGTGGTCCACGTTGGTATCAACAATATAGGTGGAAAGGTGCTGAGGGAATATAGGCAGCCAGGGGCTAAATTAGAAAACAGAATTTAAAAGGTGACAATCTCTGAATTACCACTTGAAGCTACTAAATGTACAAATTAGCACAGAATCAACAAGATTAAGGAAGTAAACAAGTGGCTCAAAGATTGGTGTGGGAGAAGCGGGTTCAAATTCATGGGACATTGACATCAGTACTGGGGAAGAGGTATCTGTCCTTATGGGATGGGCTCCACCTGAATCATGCTGGGACCAGAGTTCTGGCGAATCACATAACTAAGGCTGTAGCTGGGTTTCAAACTAAATAGTGGGTGGGGTGGGTTCAGTTGCATGGGAAATTGTGGAAAAAGGCAGGGAGGTTAAAGTTTTCAGAACAAGTAATAGGACAGAGAGTATGGAAGGGTCAGGAATCTAACCTCAGGCACAGCAGATTTGGGAACAACTATGAGAAGGGGTCAGTCAATGCAGGACTCAGGGTATCATACTTAAAGGCAGGCAGTATATGAAACAAGGTAAATGAGCTTGTAACACAGATTGAAACCGGCAGGTACAATGTGGGTATCATAGAGACGTGGTTGCAAGGGATCAGGGCTGGGAACTAAATATTCAAGGATACATGTCTTGTTCAAAGAAGAGGCAGATGGGCAGAGGGGTCAAGGTTACTTTGTTAGTAAGAAACAAAATTCAGTCAATGTCAAGAAGTGATATACAGTCAGAAGGCATAGAATCTATGTCAGTAGAGTCAAGGAACCGCAAAGGCAAAAAAAAAGACTCTGAAGGGATTAGTGTACAGGGCTTTTAGCAGTCAGGATGTGGGGAAGAAAATAAATCAGGAGATGGAAAAGGCTTGTAAGAAAGACACGATTATGATAATCATGGTGGACTGGGAAAATCGGGTTGGTAGTGGATTCCAAGGAATGGAATGTGTGGAATGTTGATTAAATATTTTTTGGAGCAGTTTGTGGTAGAACTTACTGGGGAATAGGCAATTCTAGATTTAGTGATGAGTAACGAGGCAGACTTGATTAGGGAGCTGAAGGTACACCTAGGGCTCAGTGACCATAACATGATTGAATTTGTTTGAGAGGGAGAAGATTGAATCAGATGTAACAATATTACAATTGAGTTGAGGAAACTACAAAGACATGAGGGAGGAGCTGGCCAGAGTTGATTGGAAGGGGAGCCTAGCAGGGAAGATGGTGGAGCAGCAATGGCAGGACTTTCAGGGGGTAATTTGGGAGGCACAGCAGAAATTCGTCCTAAGGAAGAAGAAACATACTAAGAGGAAGATGAGGCAACTATGGCTGACAAGGGGAGTCGAGGTCAGCATAAAAGCAAAAAAAATTGCATATAATGTGGTGAAGATTATTGGGAAACCAGGTGATTAGGAAGACTTTAAAAACCAGCAGACAACAACTAAAAAAGCCATAACGTGTGGGAGAGGATGAAAAATAAGAGTAAGCTAGCTAGTAAGATAAAAGAAGATTGCAAGAAATGTAAGAGTGATAACAGTGGACATTGGACCATTGAAAATGAGGCGGAGAACTAGCAATGGGAACAAAGAAAAGGTGGAGGAACTGAATAGATACTTTGCATCAGTTTTCACAGTGGAAGACACCAGCAACATACCAGAACTTCAAGGGAGTCGGGGGCAGTGGTGAATGTAGTCGTTCTCACTATGGCGAAGGTGCTGGAGAAGTTGAAAGACCTGAAAGTGGCTATATCATCCAGACTGGATGGACTACACCCTAGAGTTCTGAAGGAGATAGCTGAGGATATTGTGGAAACATTGGTGGTATCTTTCAAGAGTCACTGGAGTTCAGGGAGGGTCCCTCAAGACTGGAAAATGGCAGAAGGGAGGGAAATGGAAGACAGGAAACCAAATGTCAGTTAGCCTGACTTTGGTTATTGGTAAGATTTTAGAATCCATTATTAAGTTTCAGGTTTCAGAATACTCGGAAGTACATAATAAAGTAACATGGCTTTGTCAAGGGGAGGTCATGCCTGACAACTCTGTTAGAATTCTTTGAGAAGGTAATGAGCAAGTTAGACAAAGGAGAGCCAATGGACGTGATCTATTTGGATTTCCAGAAGGCCGTTGACAAGATGCCACACAGGAGGTTGCTAAATGAGATAAAAACACATGATGTTCGGGACAAGGTACTGGCATGGATAGAGAATTCGCGGAATGTCAGAAGGCAGAGAGTAAGGATAAAGGGGTACAGCCGGTGTCTAATGGATTTCCGCAGGGGTCAGTGTTGTGACAACTATTCATGTTATACATTAACAATCTGGACAAAGGAACTGAAGCCATTGTGTCATCTGCAAACTTAACAACAAAGACAGATGGAGGGCCAGGCAGTGTTGAGAAAGCAGGGAGGCTGCAGAATGACTAGGAGAATGGGAAAAAAATGTGGCAGATGGAATATAATGTGGGAATGAATGAGGTTATGCACTTTGGTAGGAAGAATAGAGGCATAGACTATTTTCTAAACAAGGAGAGGCTTAGGAAATCTGAAGCACAAAGGGACCAGGGAGTCTTAGTTCATGATTTTCCCACTATCAAAATGCAGGTTCAGTTGATGGTTAGGAAGTCAAATGCAGTGTGAGCTTTTGTTTCAAGAGGGTTAGAATACAAGAGCAGAAATGTACTGCTTGAGGCTGTATAAGGATGTGGTCAGACACTATTTGGAATATTGAGAGCAGTTTTGCACCCTTTGTCTAAGAAAGGATGTGCTGGCATCAGAGGGAATCCAGAGGAGGTTTACAAGAATGATCCCAGGGATGAAGGGCTTGTGTTATGAGGACTCTCGCTCTGTTTTTGATGGAGTTTAGAAGAATGAGAGGGGAGTCTGACTGAAACCTCCAGAAAACAGATAGACCTGGATACAGTGGACATGGAGAAGATGTTTCCTCTAGTAGGAGAGACTAGAACCCGAGGGAACAGCCTCAGATTGAAAGGATGACCCTTTAGAATGCAGATGAGGCAGAACTTCTTCAGCCAAAGGGTGGCTAATCTGTGGAACACAATGCCACAGAGGGCTGTGGAGGCCAAGTCATTGACAGTATTTAAGGCAGAGGTAGATAACTTTTTAGTAAGTGGATCAAAGGTTATGGGAAAAAGGCAGGAGAATGTGGTTGAGGAATATAGCAACTATGATTGAATGGTGGAGCAGACTTGATAGGCCAAATGGCCTAATTCTGCTCCTATGTCTAATGGTCTTATAAAGCCTGCGGACTCAGCAAGGAATCATAGAAGTCTCAGCAGTCAGAGGGAAAGAAACTGGAAAGCTTCAGCTAAGTAAACATTTAAGAAGCTGAGATGGGAGTCATCTGTCTCTGGGATTGAGTCTCTGTGAAAGATAGTATTGGGAAACAGGCTGAAACTTTGTTTTGATGTTTGTTGTATGATCTTTTGAACTTTATTTGATGTAGACATTGGAGAATTAAGAAAAACAAAGCTATGTAATTAACTTACAATGTGTTGTTAAGGAACGTCTGCTGCTTTGTATGAACGTATTTCAGTGACTAACCACCACATTAACGGACTTCAAAAATTAAACGTATGATCTATCAATTGGAATCCCTTGTGGAATCTGACTTGTCCATATTACCATCAGTTGGAATCATAAGAGGATCATGATCCTTTTATTTTCCCAAAAGACTAACACAGAAAAAGAATCAAAATTTTCCATCACTGTCCATTGAAGTCAGGACATGATTCTGGGATTCTTGCAACTCTCCAGATCTACATTGGAAATGACAGGAATGATGCTTGAGTCATGATCAACCTTCTCCTAGGATATAGACATCACTGGCTAAGACAGCATTTATTACCCCTACCTAAACTGCCCCTCCAAAAATGAAAAAAATCATAAATGGGGAAAAACTGCTGTTAAGCATGGTCTAGGCCCGAAACGTCAGCCTTCCTGCTCCTCTGATGCTGCTTGGCCTGCTGTGTTCATCCAGCCCCTTATTAAGCACGGTGAATTTGTTTTAATGCAATCCCAAAAGTGTTAATCAATCAATGTGATGGAGATTTTGTTTGGAAGTCTGATACCTAAGCAACTTTTTATCATTTGACTTTAAGCTTTACCTTTCTGGCGCAGGCTAAGCCCATGTATCCTCTCCTGCAGGCACACACATTTGGTCTGATGCACTTACTTCCAAACAAACATTTCTGCTCGCAGATAGCTGGAAACATAATCAGGCATTAATATAAAGCCAAATTTCCACATTTAAGATGGTTACTTGTCTAATGTGAGATAACACTTTCTACCACATGCAACACTCATTCTACAACTGTCTTAGTACAGCACTCACTAAAGAGAACCATTGACTGATATTCACTCCTGTGCTTTGGGTACTTTAGTTAATTGTGGTGTTTCTATCATTGCTTGGTTGACAAACTTATTGTCAAATATAATGTTTGATACAATTAACTATTTATTTTGTAGAGATATTAGGTTGTCTGGCCTTATAACCATATACTTATTTATTGGATAGCCATGCTGCTCTTCCATTCTAATTTTGTTTATGCCAGTTGCAATTCTGAAAGTGGGAAAAGAATAGCACTGCTTCCCGAACAGGACCTTCTTGCCCATTTAGAAAAAAACCCTTCTCCTATTTAGTGTTACTAGCATTAGTACTCACCAAAAAATCCAGGATTTAAAAATAAATCTCCTTTCATATAATACATTGTCAGTGGACAACATAGTACATCAATTTTAGTTACATGAAAGTGTAGGTATCATTCAGTAAGACAGTGCTCGCTTGAACGGCTTTCAAAATGGGTCAGAACCTGGAATTGATTTATCGGTATGTGACAGAGGTAATCAGATCCTGTGCCAACATTTCATTGCACTCCCCTTACATGTACCCAACTCTGACAGTGGCATGAGGAATTATACTGCAGGAATATGACTGACACTGACAGAGTATCAATAAAGTTTAACATGTGCCAGGAATGCTTTGCCAATAATGGAAAGTACATTGTGGAAGAGAAGCTCAATGAGTTTCTTTATGGTGATAACGATATTAAATAGCAGAATACGTTTGAAGAAATCTAATGAAAATTCCAAAGAAATATTTTTATAAAATACTGCAGCCTGTGTTCTCTCTAGTCTATCACTACCCTTCCCACAGTTCACAATACCTGCAAGTGCAGTGATGTCTACACATTTTGAAATTGTGCCCTGTATGGCCCTGTCATTAATACAGATGAAAAAATGTAATGTTCCTTGTACAGCCCTCCGGGTAATTGCATAATTTACCCACCTTCAGTCCTCAAAATGAACTGTTCAAAACTACTTTTTTTTTCCTCTTAACCAATGTTATATTCACAATGTCATAGTCAATTTTTCCACCAATGTCTCTGGCACATTGTTGCATGTCTTTGAAAGTCTGTATGCACCAGTATAATAGCAAGTTCCGCATTCTAACTGCTGGCTTGGTAAAGGATCTTTTCACAAATTTCCTAATTGATTTATTAGTAACTATCTATGTTGATAGCTCACAGTCCCAGCATCGTCCACAAGTGGAAATATTTTCTCTATATCTACTGTATGAAACACTTTTATGATCTTCAAAACTTCTGTCAGGTCATCCCTAATGGATCTGCTTCTCCTTCTAATAAATGATATTTTTACATTTTCTCTAACACCATTATAACCTTTAAATACAGTGCTCAGAAGAGTTCACATTGCATTAAAATTGGTCTAACCAAATTCACCTCTGTGGAGAGTGATGAGGAGATGTTCCCATTGATTACTTGGCCACAAGAAGTGGTTGAGGCAGAAACCTTTGCTTGTTAAAGGTGGAATCGGGTCATATTTGAAACACAGAAAGGTCCTTTATAATGGAGTGCAGGACAATGTGATTAGATTAGGAACGTTTGGACAATGAGCCTGTACGCACATGGTAGGCCAAATGAACCTGTTCTGTGCTATAACATGCTACAATTCTAAGGGTTAGATAGGCTCTGAGCAACAAAAAAGTACAGGCAGCTTCTCATCCATACCACCTGCAGGGATACATAAAGTTTAGGCAGCCAATTTTAAATAGGTTAAGTTTCATTTTTTCACAACACTAAGATATTGAACACATATGTTAAAGGGTAGGTAATGAGAAAGTGGCAACACTGGTGATGCAAAATAGGACAACATTGACTTTAATCTGGGTTCTGTTACTTACGGATTTGACACAGCACGCCTTCCCAGCCAGGCTGACAGTGACAGGTATTCGCTCCCACACATTCTCCACCATTCTGGCACTTTTGCAGACAGTTTGCTGGGTACACAAGTGATAATAGAAAATCTATTCAGTGAAAATAGTGTAAATGTCAAATATCTAGCACACTCTGGGAATAGGCGGTGCTTGAAGAAAAAATTCATTTAATGGAAAGCCTAAATGGGTGGAACAAACAGAACTTTATGGTATCTTGACGGAGTTGAAATATTATAACACATCAATAGTCATAATGCAAAACCACAAACATGGATGGTCATGGCCTCAGGAAGCCATCATATTTTCAGTTTTATAAACATCATATTTTCAGGCTTATAAACATAACACCACTATCCAAATTATATTATTGATATTTGGGATACAGCTCATAAAAATGGAAAAGTTAGACTACATAAGGTGACATGTCATGTGTATGTCATTAAGCGTCATAATGGTAGTTGAAGCTAATTTTGGAGGAAATGCCAGAGATTCTGGATGGTGGAGTGCCACATTCGAAGAACATTACTGTATAAACCTTATGTAATGGTGTGAGGTTTCCTCCAACAGGGTGTTTTACCTGTGACGATTATGTTATCTATTGTAACATAAGAAAATGGGCATGGATATCACTAAGAATTAAACTGATATTTATCACAAACTATTATGTACAAACATTACATTCCTCAGGGACTTAAGTGTCTGGGTTATCATGTTACAAAAGAGAAGCCTGCTTCCAGTAAAGTGTCATACTTTAAGTGATTGGAGAAAAGATGAAACACAAGATCTTTATACTCTCAGGTCAACAGTAGACAAGAATGAAAACAAAACCTGAAAGATGCTCTCGGCAATCTAGACATTTTTCACTGGTGTAGAGAAAAATAATGAGTGACTTGCAAAGGTCTTCAAGGTTGTGACCAGTTAAATACTGGTAACATTATTATCAAATGTTAATGAGGCTACATTGACAGTTCACATGTTTTAAGATTGTCACAAAAGGGTGAAAGGTTAGGGGAATTTTGTTGGCATACCAAATTGTTAGGTATGGAATTCATTGCTGCAAAGTAATTGCAAATGCAGACTTTGTCAACCTCCCCTCCTAAAAGAATTTATGAAGAAAAAATACTAAATGGTATGCAGAATGAGCATGTTAGTTGGATTAAATTGATGGCTCATGTACAGAAATAAATTGGTGCAAGCCGAATGGACTGAATTACATCTTTTCACTGGTTATTAAATTGCTAACTTTTCAAAATCAGTTTTTACCAAACCAAATGCAGGCTTGAAAATCTGATCTAGCTTAATCAAATTCCGTATCATTCCAAGGTGCACTTACGTTGATTGCATCGCTTTCCTTTCCAACCTGACGGACAATCACAGATATCTGGGCTCACACATTTCCCTCCGTTCATGCACATTGGTTCACAGACACCTGCAGAAGGGATAAATGTGGACAAACACTTCAAATTACAAAAGACCAATGGCCTTCCACCACAGACCTTGGAGCTGCTAGTCCTTTCAAAGCTCTTATACTTGCTATATGATCGGATTCTGATCTGCACTGTGCTTACTAAATTGGAACAATGTTCATACAATGAGTGTCTCGAGTTGCTGGGGTCTGATCTTGTTATGGAAGATTGAAATTCTTAGTTAAATTGTTTTATAATTTTAAGGCTTTTGTTTTTTGTTTGCCTGTTTCCAGTACAGCAATTTTAAGCCTGTGTGGTCATTGCTCAGCTGTTGGTTTTTTTTAACTCCCAGTTCAATATTGCCATTAGTGACAAGTTATCCACATGAGCTTTTTAATTTGATTTGATTTATTATTGTTACATGTACCTAAGTACAGTGAAAAGTTTTGTTTTGTGTGCAGTACAGACAGGTCATAACATAGAAAGATCATACGGCGAGGAATACAAGTTATGGCTGCAAAGGAGGAGCAAAAAAAGCAAGATTAAAAAAAAAGATGATGCATGCCTTCATTCATTTTCAAGCATATACCATGATTTGACAAATGACGAACAGATCATAAGAGCAAACAATGTGGCAGATCTCATGATCCAGGTATAATATAGCTCTAATTAGAGTACATTGGCTGACAGGTTGATCAAAGCCTGAATGGTCACATCTGCTAAACTGTCATTAATCTATTCAAAAAAAACCTATGCACATTTTGTGGCAAACTGCCATCAAAAAAAATGGTAAAGTAGCAGTCACATGTACAGCTATGCCATGGTCAACAATTGTTCATTCAGATAAATTCTTGTTTCTTGCATTGGAATTGTGACTTTCAATAAAACTTTTGCAAATGCTCCATGTGAAACCACAGCCTAGTAGACCAACAGGAAATTCACGTGCTGTACAAATGTAACTGGAGTCCACTAAAATAGTCCTCTGCTGATTTGCCATCCCCTTTAAAACTTGGCAGTTGGAAGGTTAATGCAGATGTCCAATGGAATTCTGACTGATAGGAGTTGATAGTATTCAAATACAATGTGTTCTGGTTAGTCATCAGTCTGGAACAGTCATACAAATCCCTACCTTTTATCCTTGACTAGAATGGGAGACAGTCCACACAAGAGCAAAATGATCCTAACCCCAAAGTTAACTGGAAGCTAGGTGCTCCCTTTGTTTAGTTAGTAAACGAAGAATAAAAGCAAATTACTGCTAATGATTGAAGTCTGAGTCAAACACAGAGAATGCTGGAGAAACTCAGCAAATCTGACAGTATCTGTGAAGAGAGAAACGGAGTTAACATTTCAAGTCCAGTACAACTCTTCTTCAGAACTGAAAAGCATTGGAAAACATTTTATTATATTTTCGACAGGCTGCAAGAAAGCAGATGTGAGAGAGGCCCAGTGCAAAAGATAAAGCGGTTTTAATGGGGACGAAAGCCATAAAGAGATGTAAAATGGGTGCAAAAAGAATGAAAATAAACTACATAGAGCTTTTTGACAATGCCATAAGAATTTGCATTATACTGGAATAAAAGCAAAAACTACAATTGGAATAAGTAGGTATTACCAGTTCAACTTTTGCTATTAGCTTCATTGATACTTATAAATGTACAAGACCATATTTTTAACATTTCTGATGAATTAAAAAAAGCTGACTGAATCAGTCTCTGAAAAATGTTGACACAAAGAGGGGAATAGAACTCACTCTTCTGGCATCTTCTTCCCGTATAGCCATCAGGACAGGAGCACACATTGTTTCTCATGCAGTGACCACCATTCTTGCAGGGGGGACTGCAAACAGCTACAAAACAGGAGATTGTATTTTAATGTTATTATAAGCAACTCCATTCAGACACTTCCTTTTGTAGAAAAATACAAAGCAGTACTATTACACAATTATTATTTACACAAATTAAAATAAATCTCTAACTTTATAATGCAGATAGATGACTTCAGTTCAGAATTGGTCTTGTATTGTTCAGGTTCAGGTTTCAATGATCCCTTGAAAACTCAGGGTTCAATTGCTTGGTGTGTTTGCTATGCTGATTTTGAAATTCTGAAAGTTTGCTATGTTAAGTAGCAGGGTTAATTTTGAAGCATTAATCCTGAGCCTGATGACCCGTGAAACAGTTTATAAGCAACATCACCTACTTCTTAAAAGGTGGAAAGGTACTTGGATTTCTACAGAATTACTCAATGACTTATCAGCACATTTTAATTCCCACTAGCACAACAATATTTGGAAGTGCTGTACAAGATGTATGTTCTGAAACCTGCTGATAAGAGAAAAAAAATCGCAAAAGAAAAGATAAACATATTTATTCCTTAACAGAAATACAATTGGTTATACATTTCACAGAAAAAAGGAAAAAGACCCAGAGTTTGTGCTTGGTCACACTGGTTTACTTGGTACAATTCCCCTGATATCAGCATTGGGTGCACACATTTTAAGGAAAAACTGTATTCAGTGCAGTTTGACTACCAGGAAGCAAGTCTGTCCTTCAGGTATATTGATCATAACTAGCAATTGTCAGAACCATTGCTGATTTTTCATTATTTTAGTTTTTAAAATAAATTTTAGTTTGGTGGCTGTGAATTGTGAGCTGCAAGTTGATTGCAAGTTGGTTTCTAATCAAAAGATTCTACAGACACTTAAGCTCTAGGAAAGTAGTATGTTTAAACAGACAGGAGATGTTTGGCTATTAATGAGGTCAATACCTGGGAATGGTTGCCAGTAAGTCTGGGAGAGACCATGTTGGTCAAACAGGGAGAGAGACCAGAGCTTTTGAACTGTTTTGAACTGGGTGTTTCTGAGAGGAGGCGTTTGGCTGCTGAAGCTATGGCGTGAGGATTTGAAAGCTCCCTGCCTAATCTCCCATTATCAACTACTGGAAGTTCAGAGACCGGAAGCTAAGTTATTAGTGTTACTCAAACAAAACAGAAATTGTCGCAAAAACTCAGCAGATCTGGCAGCATCTGCGGAATGATTCTGAACAGGTGTCACTGGACCTGAAACGTTAACTCTGTTTTCCGTTCACAGAGTTGCGAGCCTGCTGAGTTTCTCCAGCAATTTCTGCTTTCCTTTCAGATTTCCAGCATGCACAGTTCTTTGGTTTTTTGTAAGTAATACTGAATCTTCCTCAAGAGTAAACTGAAAGGTAGCACTGATCAACATCCTCAGGAAATCATCCAAGAAACAATGATATATGCCTGCGGAACAACACATCATGAAAACCAATTAAGTAATCTGGCCAGTTTTGTTACTTCTTAAAAACAATTTATCCCTTCATTATCCCTTCTGTCTGTCTGTCTTTTGTGTGAATTGGGCTGAAAACAGAACTTATTGACTCTAAATCATAGATATTAACTAAATTGCATTGCTGTTTAATTTTGTTCCGTTAAAGTTACTGAATTGTTAATAATTTGTTAAATCTTTTGTTTAAGCTATAAACTTCGTGCCTGGAATCGATTATTCACAAAGTCTGGGATTCGTTATTCACAAAGTCTGGTCAGTAAACCATTGGGGTCAATTTTGAATGTTTTTATTCTGTATCGCAAATGCAGAGGTGGGGGGGTGATTTTATTTGGCTATATCTGTGTTGTAACACAATTTTCCCTAATTTTCATTGTTGGGCTTTTGAGGAAATTTTAAAACTTAAGCTTAAATAAATGGATGAAAGGATGCTAATATTTTTAGTTTGAAATATTTTCTTGTACAAATTTATTCTTTTGCTGGAGTTCATTATTGTACCATGACCCAAGCAGAGTTTTTTTTTCCAAAAAAAAAATTGTTCTCAGTCATTTAAAATCGGGTTTACTTACTTAATAGGTCAAAGAGTCATAGAGATACACAGCATGGAAATAAACCCTTCCATCCAACTCACCCATGCCGACCAAATATCCTGTATAAACCTAGTCCTATTTGCCAGCATTTGGTCCATTTCCCTCTAAACCCTTCCTATTCATTTACCCATCCAGATGTCTTTTTAATGTTGTAATTGTACCAGCCTCCACCACGTCCTCTGGCAGCTCATTCCACAGACACACCACTCGCGACATGAAAATGTTGCCCCTTAGGTCACTTTTGTATCTTTCCCCTCTCATCTTAAACCAATGGCCTTTGGTTTTCGACTTCCCCACCCCAGGGAAAAGACCTTGCCTATCTACCCTATCAATGCCCCTCATGATTTTATAAACCTTTATAAGTTCGCCCCTCAGCCTCCGACAATCCAGTAAAAATAGGCCCAGCCTATTCAGCCTCGCCCTCTAGCTTAAACCCTCCAAACCTAGGAACATCCTCATAAATCTTTTCTGAACCCTTTCCAGTTTCACAACATCCTTCCTATAAGAGGGAGACCAGAACTGCATGCAATACTCCAAGAGTGGATGAACCGATGTCCTGTACAGCTGCAACATGACCTCCCAACTCCTCTCCTCAATGCACTGTCCAATAAAAGCAAGGATACCAAACACCTTCTTCACTATCCTACCTATCTGCGACTCCACTTTCAAAGAACTATGAATATGCATTCCAAGGTCTGTTTGTTCAGCAACACTCCTCAGGACCTTACCATTAAGTGTATAAGTCCTGCCCTGATTTGCCTTTCCAAAATGCAGCACCTCACATTTATCTAAATTAAACTCCATCTGCCACTCCTCAGCCCATTGGCCCATCTGATCAAGGTCCTGTTGTACTCTGAAGTAAACTTCTTCACTGTCTGCTACACCTCCAATTTTAGTGTCATCTGCAAACTTACTAACCATATCTCCTATGTTCACATCCAAATCATTTACATAAATGACAAAAAGCAGTGGACCCAGCACCAATCTTTGTGGCACACCGCTGGTCACAGGCCTCGTCTGAAAAGCAACCCTCTATCACCACCCTCTGTCTTCTACATTTGAGCCAGTTCTGTATCCAAATTGCTAGTTCTTCCTGTATTCTGTATGATCTAACCTTGCTAACTAGTCTACCATGAGGAGCCTTGTCGAACACCTTACTGAAGTCTATAATGATCACATCCACTACTCTGCCCTCATAAATCCTCTTCATTACTTCTTCAAAAAACTCAGTCAAGTTAGTGAGACACCATTTCCCATGCACAAAGCCATGTTGATGATCCCTAATCAGTCCTTGCCTTTCCAAATACCTGTAAATTCTGTCTCTCAGGATTCCCTCCAACAGCTTGCCCACCAACGATGTCAGGCTTATCAGTCTATAGTTCCTTGGCTTTTCCTTACCACCTTTCTTAAACAGTGGCACGTTAGCTAACCTCCAGTCTTCCAGCACCTCACCTGTGGCTATTGATTATACAAATACCTCAGCAAGTGGCCCAGCAATTTCTTCCATCGCTTCCCACAGTATTCTAGGGTACACCTGACCAGGTCCCAGGGATTTATCCACCTTTATGCGTTTTAAGACGTTCAGCACCTCCTCCTCTGCAATACGGACATTTTTCAAGATGTCACTATTTATTTCCCCACGTTCTCTATCTTCCATATTCCACTCCACAGTAAACACTGATGCAAAATACTTGTTTAGTATCTCCCCATCTCCTGTGGTGGCCTTGCTGATCTATAAGGGCCTCTATTCTCTCCCTCATTACCCTTTTGTCCTTAATGTATTTGTAGAATCTCTTTGGATTCTCTTTAACCCTATTTGCCAAAGCTATCTCATGTCCCCTTTTTGCCCTCCTGATTTCATTCTTGAGTATATTCCTACTGCCTTTATACTCTCAAGAGATTCACTTGATCCCTGCTGTCTGTACCTGACATATGCTTCCTTCGTTTTCTTGATCAAAACCTCAATTTCTCTATTCATCCTGCATTCCCTTCACCTACCAGCCATGCCCTTCACCCTAACAGGAACATCTTGTCTCTGGACTCTTGTTATCTTATTTTTAAAGGTTTCCCATTTTCCAGCCATCCTTTTACCTGTGAACATCCGCCCCAATCAACTTTTGAAAGTTCTTGCCTAATACCGTCAAAATTGGCCTTCCTCCAATTTAGGACTTTAACTTTTAGATCTGGTCTATCCTCTTCCATCACTATTTTAAAACTATTGGATTATGGTTACTGGCCCCAAAGCGTTCCCCAATGACACCTCAGTCACCTGCTTTGCCTTATTTCCAAAGAGTAGGTCAAGTTGAGCACCTTCTCTAGTAGGTACATCCACATTCTGAATCAGAAAATTTTCTTGTATACTCTTAACAAGTTCCTATCCATCCAAGCCCCTAACACTATGGCAGTCCCAGATAACTGAGATCTCCTTACAAATGCGTTTCTCAATTTCATTCTGACTAATGGGGGGTCTATTGTACAATCCCAATAGGTTGATCATCCCTTTTTCATTTCTCAGTTGCACCCAAATAACTTCCCTGGACGTATTCCCAGGAATATCCTCCCTAAGTTCAGCAGTAATGTTATCCTTAATCAAAAACACCACTCGTCCTCCTCTCTTGCTCCTCTTTCTGTCCTTCCTATAGCATCTATACCCTGGAACATTAAGCTGCCAGTCCTGTCCTTCCCTCAGCCATGTCTCTGGAATTGCTATGATATCCCAGTCCCATGTTCCTAACCATGCCCTGAGATCATCTGTCTTACCTGTTAGGCCTGTTGCATTGAAATAAATGCAGTTTAATTTATCAGTCCTACCTTGTTCTCTGCTTTGTTCCTGCCCACCCTGATAGGTCACTTCTACCTCAGAAGAGATTTCAATGATCCAAAAATGTGAATCCTTTTCCCCTGCATCAGCTCCTCGGCCAAGCATTCATCAACACTATCCTTCAATTCCTACCCTCACTAGCTTGTGGCACCGGAAGTAATCCAGATATTATTACCCTCAAGGACCCCCTTTTTAAATTCCGACCTAACTTCCTATATTCTTTCCTCAGAATCTCATCCTTATCTGTTCCAATTAGGTCCAACGTGTACAACAACCTCCTGCCGGTCCCTTTCTCCTTTGAGAATATTCTGCACCCTCTCCAAGAGATCCTTGATCCTCGCAAAAGGGAAGCAACACCCAATTTTGATATTTCATTTTCGGCCACAGAAACATCTGTCTCTGCCTCTGACTAGAGAACCCCCTATCACAATCGACTGCTTGGAACCTGGCATACCCCTCGTTACATTACAGCCAGTTTCAGTACCAGAAACCTGGCTGTCTGTGCTAATTTCCTCTGAGAGTCCATCACCCCTACATTAATGGAACCCCTTCATGAATAAGGTTTCAAGGTCACAGGAGTGTACCGGCAGGCAGGAACGTGGTTTCAAGTGTGTCTACTTCAATGCCAGGAGCATCCGGAGTAAGGTGGGTGAACTTGCAGCATGGGTTAGTACCTGGGACTTCGATGTTGTGGCCATTTCGGAGACATGGATAGAGCAGGGACAGGAATGGTTGTTGCAGGTTCCGGGGTTTAGATGTTTCAGTAAGATCAGGGAATGTGGTAAAAGAGGGGGAGGTGTGGCATTGTTAGTCAAGGATAGTATAATGGTGGCAGAAAGGACGTTTGATGAGGACTCGTCTACTGAGGTAGTATGGGCTGAGGTTAGAAACAGGAAAGGAGAGGTCACCCTGTTGGGAGTTTTCTATAGGCCTCTGAAAAGTTCCAGAGATGTAGAGGAAAAGATTGCAAAGATGATTCTGGATAGGAGCACAAGTAACAGGGTAGTTGTTATGGGGGACTTTAACTTTCCAAATATTGACTGGAAACGCTATAGTTCGAGTACTTCAGATGGGTCCGTTTTTGTCCAATGTGTGCAGGAGGGTTTCCTGACACAGTATGTAGTTAGGCCAACAAGAGGCGAGGCCACATTGCATTTGGTACTGGGTAATGAACCAGGCCAGGTGTTAGATTTGGAGGTAGGTGAGCACTTTGGTGATAGTGACCACAATTCGGTTACATTTACTTTAGCGATGGAAAGGGATCGGTATATACCGCAGGGCAAGAGTTATAGCTGGGGGAAAGGCAATTATGAGGCGATGAGGCAAGATTTAGGATGCATAGGATGGAGAAGGAAACTGCAGGGGCTGGGCACAATTGAAATGTGGAGCTTGTTCAAGGAACAGCTACTGCATGTCCTTGAGAAGTATGTACCTGTCAGGCAGGGAGGAAGTGGTTGAGCGAGGGAACCGTGGTTTACTAAAGAAGTTGAATCTCTTGTCAAAAGGAAGAAGCAGGCTTATGTAGAGATGAGGCGTGAAGGCTCAGTTAGGACGCTTGAGAGTTACAAGTTAGCCAGGAAGGACCTAAAGAGAGAGCTAAGAAGAGCCAGGAGGGGACATGAGAAGTCTTTAGCAGGTAGGATCAAGGAAAACCCTAAAGCCTTCTATAGGTATGTCAGGAATAAAAGAATGACTAGAGTAAGATTAGGGCCAGTCAAGGACAGTAGTGGGAAGTTGTGCGTGGAGGCCGAAGAGATAGGAGAGGCGCTAAATGAATATTTTTCGTCAGTATTCACACAGGAAAAAGAAAATGTTGTCGAGGAGAATACTGAGATACAGGCTATGAGACTAGATGGGATTGAGGTTCATAAGGAGGAGGTGTTAGCAATTCTGGAAGGTGTGAAAATAGATAAGTCCCCTGGGCCGGATGGGATTTATCCTGGAATTCTCTGGGAAGCTAGAGAGGAGATTGCAGAGCCTTTGGCTTTGATCTTTATGTCGTCATTGTCTACAGGAATAGTGCCAGAAGACTGGAGACTAGCAAATGTTGTCCCCTTGTTCAAGAAGGGGAGTAGAGACAACCCTGGTAATTATAGACCAGTGAGCCTTACTTCGGTTGTGGGTAAAGTGTTGGAAAGGATTATAAGAGTTAGGATTTATAATCATCTAGAAAGGAATAATTTGATTAGGGATAGTCAACACGGTTTTGTGAAACCTTAGTGAGTTCTTTGAGAAGGTGACCAAACAGGTGGATGAGGGTAAAGCGGTTGATGTGGTGTATATGGATTTCAGTAAAGTGTTTGATAAGGTTCCCCATGGTAGGCTATTGCAGAAAATACGGAGGCATGGGATTGAGGGTAATTTAGCGGTTTGGATCAGAAATTGGCTAACCGTAAGAAGACAGATGGTGGTGGTTGATGGGAAATGTTCATCCCGGAGTTCAGTTATTAGTGGTGTACCTCAAGGATCTGTTTTGAAGCCACTGCTGTTTGTCATTTTTATAAATGACCTGGATGAGGGCGTAGAAGGATGGGTTAGTAAATTTGCGGATGACACCAAACTCGGTGGAGTTGTGGATAGTGCGGAAGGATGTTGCAGGTTACAGAGGGACGTAGATAAGCTGCAGAGCTGGGCTGAGAGGTGGCAAATGGCATTTAATGCGGAAAAGTGTGAGGTGATTCACTTTGGAAGGAGTAACAGGAATACAGAGTACTGGGCTAATGGTAAGATTCTTGGTAGTGTGGATGAGCAGAGAGATCTCGGTGTCCATGTGCATAGATCACTGAAAGTTGCCACCCAGGTTGATAGGGTTGTTAAGAAGGCGTACGGTGTGTTAGGTTTTATTGGTACAGGGATTGAGTTTCGGAGCCATGAGCTCATGTTGCAGCTGTACAAAACTCTGGTGCGGCCGCACTTGGAGTATTGCGTACAGTTCTGGTCACCGCATTATAGGAAGGATGTGGAAGCATTGGAAAGGAGATTTACGAGGAAGTTTCCTGGTATGGAGGGAAGGTCTTATGAGGAAAGGCTGAGGGACTTGAGGCTGTTTTCGTTGGAGAGAAGAAGGTTAAGAGGTGACTTAATAGAGACATACAAGATGATCAGAGGATTAGATAGGGTGGACAGTGGGAGCCTTTTTCCTCGGATGGTGATGACTAGCACGAGGGGACATAGCTTTAAATTGAGGGGTGATAGATATAGGACAGATGTCAGAGGTAGGTTCTTTACTCAGAGAGTAGTAAGGGCGTGGAATTCCCTGCCTGCAAAACTAATAGACTCGCCAACTATAAGGGCATTTAAATGGTCATTGGATAAACATATGGATGATAATGGAATAGTGTAGGTTAGATAGGCTTCAGATTGGTTTCACAGGTCGGCATAACATTGAGGGCCGAAGGGCCTGTACTGCACTGTAATATTCTATGTTCTATGTTCATTTTCCAAAACAGCATACTTGTTTGAGATGGGGATAGCCACAGGAGACTCCTGCATGACCTGCCTCCCTCTCCTACCTTTCCTGGAGGTCACCCCTCTACCTGACTGTATCTTCACTTTATCTCCCTTCCTGCAACTGCCATCCATCGCACCCCCTGTAAACTCCTGTAAATTTCTCATTGCCTCTAAACTGCCACTCCAACTGATCCATGCGATCCGATAGGATTGGCAAACGAACACACTACTGGCAGACATAATCATCAGTAACATGGGCGGCACGGTGGCTCAGTGGTTAGCACTACAGCCTCACAGCACCAGGGACCCGGGTTTGATTCCAGCCTCGGGTGACTGTCTGTGTGGTGTTTGCACATTCTCCCTGTGTCTGCGTGGGTTTCCTCCCACAGTCCAAAGTTGCGCAGGTTAGGTGGATTGGCCATGCTAAATTGCCTGTAGTGTTCAGGAAGGTGTAGGTTATGGGGGATGGGTTTGGGTGGGATGCTCTGAGGTTCAGTATGGACTTGTTGGGCCAAAGGGCCTGTTTCCACACTACAGGGATTCTATGATTCTCCCTAATCTCCCACATCCAACAGGAAGAGCACATCACTCCACTAAAGGGCATGTTTGCATCTTAACTATCTACACGCCTAGAAAATAGAACTGTCTTACTCTCTAAAAACACTGCTCCAGGCTAACTTAGTACCTATGCTTTATATTTTTAAAGTTTAATCAAGAAACAGACCTCAATAAAAACATATATTCACTCTACTCACTATTGTAGATTTACAAAAAAAACTAGCCACTTAGCTGCTCCCCTGCTGTGATCTCCCCACACAGGTTTCTCCAATGTCAGCTATGAATTTTGCTGTTTTCATGCTGTGATTTAGTGTGTTCATGAAGAAGGATTACTGGACCCGAAACATTAACTCTGCTTTCTCTCCACAGATGCTGCCAGACCTGCTGAGTTTCTCTAGCAATTTCTGTTTTGTTGTCTGTGATTTGTTATGTCTTTTGGTGTGATATACCCATTCCCAGTTACCAATTTATCAAGGGATGTTTTAAAAGTAAAACTTCAAAGAAGTTTCAAATTGTAACACTGCATTCATTCATGGCATATCTCCGCTGATGTGCAGCTTAACTTTGAGCAGAAACCCAGGGAACAAAATATATTTGAAAACAATTGAGTGTGCTTGAAGTGGAGAGCATTCGAGAAATGATCCTTGATTTTTGGAACAAAATTCCCTTGCTTTGGAGTCTGAGCTAAATAAGTCCCTTGGACAGAATAGCTCAGAGTTACTTATTCTGACCTATACTGAACAGGAAGGCATGCAATGTTATTTACATGCATTTCTTAGCCATTAAATCATTTGCAGAAACCCAGTTATTGCCGAATAGTGCACAGTGCTAAATCATAAATAAATGCCCCTAGGGAGAGAACTTACCACTCTGACAGTGAAGTCCATAGAAACCACGAGGACAGATGCATATATTGTGTCGAACACAAATTCCGCCATTAAGACATACAGGGGTGCAAACAGCTGCACAAAATGAGAAATTAATCAGTGTATCAATTAAAAGTTGTGTGCATTGCCGTTTAGAGAAACAGAATAACTTCTGTTTTAGGTATTTGCTGTGAGTTGAGGATGACTTTGAGGAGAACATCATATTCAGTTAAACCTTGCAAAAGCTATCCTTGGAGAGACATGCAAAAGCTCTAGTTGACAACACAACCACAAGTTCATGTGAACACAGAAGTAGAGACTTGAAGTTTAACACTCAAGGTTCCAATTAATTTACCTGTTTCACATGAGGGTCCCGACCAACCATCCTTACATTTACACACATCAGGGGAAATACACTTCCCGCCATTCTGACAGTGTCTATTGCAAACCACTGTAAATACAAAAGAGTTGAATTCAACAGGTCCACCAGCACAAAGAAATGAAGAACTTCACAATTTCAACAGAACAAATATTTTCAAGTGATGTAAAGCATAAGTCCCATTGTTCCTTACCCACTTCCACAGCCCCAGGTTCTGCTCTCTATGGGTTGCTCCTAGCACAGCCGTAGGAGGTTGGAAGTAGTATGTTGGTATTGATAGGGAATTGGCTAATGGGCAGGTAACAGTGAATGGGGCTAAGGATTTATTATTCAGGTTGGTGATCTGTGGTCTATGGGGGTCCATGTGGATCAGTGCTGGGACTACAACTGTTTACAATACATATGTTAATGGCTTAGAGGAAGTAAGTGAATGTACTGTAGCCAAATTTCAGACGATACAAAAATAGGTGGAAAGACAAGTTGCAAGAAGGATACAAACTGTTTGCAAAGAGATACTGATAGGTTAAGTAAGTAGGGAAAAGATGGCAAGTGGGTATAATGTAGGAAAATCTGAAGTTGTTCATTTTGGAAGGGAGAGCAAAATAACTATTATTTGAACGGGGTAAACTGCAGAAAGCTGCAACACAATGGGACTTGGGGGTTCCTGTGCATGAAACACAGAAAGCTTGCACAATAGTGCAGCAGGCATTCAGGAAGGGTAATGAAATGTTGGTCCTTACTTCAAGAAGATTCGAGTATAAGAGTAGGGAAGTCTCTCTGCAACTGTACAAGATGTTGATGAGATCACATCTGGAGTACTCTGAGCCATTTTGGTCCCGTTATTTAAGGGAAGACATTGTTTCAATTGGAGGTAGTTCAGAGAAGGTTCACTTGGATGATCCCTGGTACTTAGGAACAGCCTCATGAACAAAGGCTGAAAAGGTTGGGACAGTACTTACTGGAGTCTAGGAGAATGAGAGGTGTTCTTATTGAAACATGTAAGATTCCTAAGGGGCTTGACAGGGTCAATGCTGACAGGATGCTTCCCCTCATAGTGGAGTGTAGGACCAGAGGGCAGAGTCTTAGAATAAAGAGGTGCAAATTTAAAACTGAGATAGGATGAATTTCTTTTCTTGGAGGGTTGAGAGTCTTTGGAATTCCTTGCTACAGAGAGCTATGAGAACAGAGTTCTTGCGTACACTTAAGGTTCAGTGAGATAGATTCTTGATCAGTTGGGGAATCAAGGGTTTCAGGGAAAGTGCTGGAAAGTAGTTTTGAGGAATGTCAGATCAACCATGAATGGTGGAGCAGGCTGGACAGGCTGAATGGCCTACTCCTGTTTCTTTTTCTTATGATCTTATCGGCTTATTCTCTGGCACTGCTTCCATCTATTCATCTTATTTCCCACTCCAGTACCCATTCCCCCAAACCCCTTCTTCAGCATAAATGCCATCATTTCCCAGCTTCTTTTAGTTCTAAAGAAGTATCATAGGATTCAAAATGTTAACTGTGTTTTCCCTCCACAGATGCTGCCAGACCTGTTGAGTTTCTCCAGCATGTTCTATTTTTGTTTCAGATTTCGCAGTCTGTGATTTGACCCTACTGTTTCAATCTTGACAAGTATTGATTAGGATCCTTTTTTAAAGGTATTAAATCATCTCAAAATGAACAACGTTTTCAGGTGGTCTATTCCATATATTTAGTCTGCCATGAGACAAGATCTTGCTCTGGTTTCTAGTTATATTGAGCAAATGACCAATATTACTTCTCTATTGGGTCCTCCAGAACAGTCAGATGATTTGCCACAGTGGAGGAGAATGATTCAGTGCTCACATGTAATAAATACCAGAGTGCCAATTTTTCATGTAACAAGGAAATAATTTGCACTTGATCCTCTCTTTAATAAAGCCCAACTTACATTGCATGAGGAAATTTTAAGTTTTTGATGTTCAGGATAATACCAAGCCAAATAGTATACTTACTTGTTTCACATCTTGGGCCCACAAACCCATAATGGCAAGAGCAGGTATTTCTGGTTATACAAGATCCACCATGTTCACAGGGTGGAATACAGAGAGCTTTTTTGGAGAAGAAAAAATCATCAGTACACCATAGCATTGATATGCACATTGAGTTGCCTTATACTTTCGTATTTCATCAGTCTCATCAATTTCAGTACTGAAAACAGAACAGAAGCTGGATTGTAACTTAATGCCTTTTAGTTTCTTTTGAAATACTTATTCTCTGTCAATCATTAAGGGAATCAATTGGAGAACATTTTGTCACTGATTAAATATCAATAGAGTAAAATAACGGACACTGTCAGTCGAAGGGAATACAATAAAGCCCTTCACCAGTGAAAGGTGAAATCCAGTTCTAGATTTTTGCGAGAGTGAGACAGAACAGATCATTCCAAAAGATGTTAGGTGGCAATATTCAAAACTGCCCTGTGATAGCAACAGGGTTTGTTGCAAAATTTTTGACAGGTCATTCAGTACAGTTAAAAGGTTATTGAAAAGCAGTTTCAGGGTATCATGGACAGTTTGAGAAAGAGTAACGGAGGTTATGCTGGAACTGTATAAACTGTTGCTTAAGCCACAGCCAAAGTATTGTGCGTAGCTCTGGAATCTAGGAGGAATGTGACAAATTGTATAGACTGTAGAGAAGATTTACCAGCATGTCGTCTGGGGTGGAGAGTTTTAGTTATAAAGAGAGATTGGATAGCCTGGGGTTGTTTCCCTTGGAACAGAGGAGATTGAGAAGGATCATAAATGAGATGTATATAATTATGATGGGCATAGATGGGTTAGACAGGAAGAAATGTCTCCCCTTGATGGAAAGATCAATGACCAGAGGGCATTGATTTAAGGCAACGGGCAGAAGATTTAGAGGAGATGTTGGGAACTTTTTTTTGCCTCCAGAGGGTGGTGGGAATCTTGAACTTGCTGCCCGCAAGGTGGTTGAGGCAGAAATCCTCATTATGTTTAAGAAGTATTTAGATTGTACTCGCAAGGATATGGGCCAAGTGCTGGAAAATGGGATTGGGATAGTTAGCTGGGTGTTTTTGACCAGCATGGACATAATGGGCTAAAGGAACTTTTTTTGTGCTGTAGATTTCTATGACTCTAAAGGGACAAACAGACTCTATTTTAGGGGTGAGAGATAGTAGGAACTGCAGATGCTGGAGAATCCGAGACAACAAGGTGCAGGGCTGGATGAACACAGCAGGCCAAGCAGCATCATAGGAGCAGAGAGGCTGATGTTTCGGGCCTAGATCCTTCATCAGAAAAGGGGGAGGGGAAGGGGGTTTTGAAATAAATAGGGACAGAGTGGGAGGCAGATAGAAGAGGGATAGAGGAGAGGATAGGTGGAGAGGAAACAAACAGGTCGAGGAGGCGGGGATGGAGCCAGTAAAGGTGAGTGTAGGTAGGGAGTTAGGAAGGGGATAGGTCAGTCCAGGGAGGACGGACAGGTCAAGGGGGCGGGATGAGGTTGGTCGGTAGGAGATGGAGGTGCGGCTTGAGGTGGGAGGAGGGGATAGGTGGGAGGAAGAACAGGTTAGGGAGGCAGGGACGAACTGGACTGGTTTTGGGATGCGGTAGGGGGAGGGGAGATTATGAAACTTGTGAAGATTAGAGCTCAGTGAAAACCCTGGGGCAGTTTCAAGCTTGAAGAAATCTACTGTCAGCGAAAAGCTAGAATTGTGCCTATGAATACATCCAAGAGGAGCAAACCAGAATAGGAGCAGTTGTTGAGGCTGTCTATGATGAAATGGTTCTTGAGACGGCGTATCAAGGCTGGATTGGCAAATGGAAAGAAGAATAATCCCTTACGAAGTTTAATGAAATTTGATGATCCATCATGTCATTAAAATATGGGGCACAGGGGTTGGATGATAAATCCATGGGATATGTCTCGACTGCATTTGCTATTTGATGTGCACCATGGGTCTGATCACTGTGTACTGCCCATATTTCCCAAGTTAGTTCTGGATATTAAGAAATTAATTGAATTAGTGTCATAGACTGTATTACTGCTGTCACTCGTACAGTATTATTTAGACCAGTCTGACATGTTTTGCTATGATTTTTGTTATGATCCCAAGCAAGATCACCAAATTGTTACAATGCACCTTTCAAGAAAAGTAACCTTTACTTTTAAAGTAGACAACAGATGAGATCTGGAGGACGTACTGAGAGAACAAAGCCACAAGATTCCATGGTTTTGAACAAAGAACAACGTTCACTATACACATTAGAACAGCTATAGCCCCATCCCTATTACAGGGCAGAATAGTGCTTGTTGTTACCTCACATCTTTCGGAATGCTAAAGAAAGAGCAAACTACTGGGGATGTGAAATAAAAACTGAAACTGCTGGAGAGACTCAGCAGATCTGGCACCATCTGTGGACAGAGATTTTAATGGTTCAAGTCCAATATGACTCCTCCGAAGATTGTTAATTCTGTTTCTCCCTCCACAGATGCTGCCATTATTTTTGGGAATGTTCTGTTCCCTGAATATTACATTCTCAGAATCTTGGGAATGGATTTCATCACAACTGATGCAGTAGCAGCAGTGTGCACATAATAGACCTCAGCAAATCAAGTTTTTTTTGACAGCATCTTTGAAAACTGTGATAATTGTGTTACTGTTTTAACAGTTAGATGTGCGATTCAGCCAAGGATGAGGATGGTACCAAATAACCAATATGTGCAAAGCTCAGATTTCTAAACTCAGTGTAGGGCCAATACAATTATGAATCCCAGGGCAGGCTTTTCAGGCGTGCCTTAAATGTCTGTCAGTGGGGAAAGCACCCCCACTTCCCTACAACTCCCTGCAACAACCAGAAGAACACTGATAGAACATCATGACTTAATGGTAGTGCCATCACTATGTGGAACATTAACATTTCAATCCAGTCCGTTGAAATACAGTTTAAACACAGTGCAAGACACTTTACTTCATGTGGCGGTGTCAGCCACACCTACAGCAGAAGCTTTTAGGACAGTATTTCCTTCATCAATGGTAAGATGACTATTATGTAGGTCTGGTTTGCCAGAATGGGAGTGGATTGTGCTTCTCAGTTTTCCAGGTCCTACTGTCTAATTTCATACAATCATCAAAAGAGGAGTATAAGAGGTATATCCTAGAATTTAACTGGATGAGGCAAGGGTCAGCTCAGTCTGAAGAGACCATGTTTGACATCATTGTTTCACGAGTAGCAACTGGGAGAAAGTTCTTGCAACATGTCTTGACACTAAAAGGAAGTAAATAAGTATGTCGCACCCACACAGACTAATATAATGAATTGTTACGATGACACATAAATGCTAATGAGGCACTATAATTGCGTGTTCAGATATGAGGTTAAGATTTTTCATTATATTTCCTATGTGATGAAGCAGAGCACAGAAAACACCTATATTGAACCATGCTTTTTAAGGAATGTTGCCTTCATGGATTTTGAATGGATGAGAGCTTTAAGAATTATATAGAATGGAAAGCAGTTGTTGGAATTTAGTGAAGAGAAGAAGGGTAAAGTACACCTTCAATGCAGTCACTACATTCGGAGACTGAGATATTCCATTTAAGGATTGCACGAATCTGTCTTGGAATGGATATTCCTCTGCAACTTCTTCAGGTTGCTGCTATATCTCCAGGCAATTCCCATGAAGCCTTTGACATTTTTAACCTTAAACACAAACTTGAGCTAGTACCGTAAGATGTTTCCAGATCAATCCAGACAACAAGATCATGCCTTTGATATACAAATGATGTGCTTATTCAGTGGTGGGTGCATGGATTGTATTAAGACGCTCAAACATTGTTATAGGAGAAATCTTGATTGCCCAGGAGCTACCCTTTTGTGATCAAAATATGATGCTATGTCATATTACTTCTAGATATTTTCAAAATCAGCTTATTCACACATGTTATGACACATCCCTGGAGAAGATGGGACCTGAACTGAGTCCTTCTAGCCCAGAGGTAAGGACACTACCACTGTACCACAAGACCCTGTGTCAACGAGGTCAATGTGCTCATCAGGGGCAGTGTCACTATAACAAAAATAACAAAAATCGCAGGAAACTAGGGAGGGACTAATCAAATTAGTGTCAGAGAGGTGTTAAAGTTTCTGCTGTTCTCCTGTTTTACCAAAATGGGAATCCATGGCTCTCTGTTAGGAAGAGAGAAATTGTGGAGGCAAGAGTTGTGCAGGTTGATAGCTGGTAATGCAAGCTACAAGAAACCTACAGCAATTCTTGCAATGGCAGTCCAAATAATGAGGGGACGTGAAAAAGCTCCAAAACTGGATTTTGTAAATACTACCAATATTGATCTTGGTTCTCATACCAATGAAAGACACTGATAGGTGTACAAATAGGCAGCATGCAACTTATATCCCTTTTGTAGGTGGATTGGACGAAAAAGAAATATTCCTACCATCTTCACAGGTCAGGCCATTGTATCCATGGGGACACTCACACACATCTGGTTTGATGCATTTCCCTCTGTTTTTGCAATCAGGCCGACAGATTGCTAATAAAGACAAGCGAGCATAACATTAGAGTCTGTGCCAATAAAATAGTCTGCAGTCATTCATTCACAGCCAATAACATTGCAAATTTAAACATTTCAAACAAGGACATTTTTTGCACAGAGTCTTTAAGCAAAGTAGAGTTCCTACCTATGTGACAGTTATACCCTGTGTAACCAGGCTTGCAACGACATGTGTTGGGAGCTGCACATTCCATATTCTTTCCACAAGGGTACCTGCATATAGCTAATAAATATCATAGTTGTTAGCTGGGGCCTATCTTTCTTTTTAAAAATGCCACACATGACTGTTATTCCTGCAACATTTGTCTGAAAAGTTATCGGTAACACGTGGCATGATGAAAGAACACAGCCAGCTTTGACACAGCAGGATTTTCTGGCGAGAAAATATGTCCAAAATCCTTAGAAGGAATAACTGGAAATGGGGTGTGTTTAAATGGAGGGGACAAAGTTGAGCTGCATATAGTATCGTGGATAGGCCAGAGATCATACTGGACACAGAATTCAGATGTAGATGGGGAAGAGTAAGGCTTATAATCAGTCAACTATGATAGGCCATTGCATAATCCTTTATACTTTTTATAACTAAATTAGTTTTAAAATATGCACAATTTTACATCTCTCTAGTTTGCAGATACAAAAAAAACTGTGTGTTTCTCATGTTCCAAGACACATCTCACGACAAGCGGTGGTCACCGAGCAGAACGGGACAGAGGAAGAACTGGGACAATGCAAACATGCTTGACGAGAAAACTTGTGATGGCAATGAGAATTTAAGCTGCTGAGAGAGAAACTGAGGAGGTTGGGAAGCCAGTGTCTGAGGGTGGAGTTGCACGACAGGGACTAGACAATCCGCCAGTACTATGAGACGGAACCTTTATGTAGGAGTATACAAATAAAGATGTGAGATTGGATCATGCAATATCAATGAAGGTGCACACTAAACGGACAATTTCTGAAGCAGCTATGTGGATTGTACAATTGTTGCACAGAAAGCAACATAACCAATACAGTTGTGATCTATATGAACTCTTTTCGCAGTCAGTGCATTTACCTTTGCATGTTACACCATCACCAGTGTATCCAAAAGGACATCGTCCACATTTAAAGCTCCCAAATTGTGTGGGCTCACAGGGAACTCCATTGAAGCAAGGCATGTCAGCACAGGTCATCTTTTTCTCAGTAGGAACTAACTCATTACTGATGTGGGTGATGGAAATGGCTTGCGATGCTGTCACAGCTCGCAGTGCAGAGGCAGCAGGTCTCCAAAACTTGGTTGTTTTTTTTAGAAGCTTGGGTTGAACAGCAATCTGGGATACGGTTCCAGAGCTGAGGATTGCAGGATCTGTCATCATAGTGCCAATGGAAGATGATAAGCTTAAAGTCGTGTATGGCTTATCTGTCTTGAGAGTTGGAGGTGGTTTAGCTTTAGTAACGGCTTTCTCCATTGTCACTCCGCCAGCCAAAGGAGTAAAGCCAGGAGTGGTTTGTTGGCTCACTGGTGGCAGTTTAACTGGCCCGTTGTTCATTCTCAGAGTGGGAAACCAGTGTTGACGAAATCTTGACACAATATGTGGGGAAACTAGAAGAACAGAGATAAAAGTTTACAAATGCATCTGCAACAACTTCAAAAGCATCATCAGGTCTGGCAGCATCTGTGGAGGAGAAAACAGAGTTAACGTTTCAGGTCCGGTGACCCCTCTCAGAAACTTCAGAAGGGTCACATTTATCCAAATTATACTGCATCTGCCATTGATTTGCCCACTCACCCAACCTGTCGAGCTCATGCTGAAGGATCTCTGCATCCTCGTCACAGTCCACCCTCCCACCCAACTTGGTATCATCTGCAAACTTGGCGATGTTACATTTTGTTCCCTCATCCAAATCATTAATATATATTGTGAATAGCTGTAAAATAATTTAACTGCATCGCATTGTGAATTAGAACTCACTTTAACCCAAGGATGTCCAAGCAAAGACGCAAGGGCATGATTTAATCAGCTGTGAAGATTTCACGTTCTGCTTGCTTTCCCAATTTTGTGTCTGATTCACAGATAAGCTTGTGTTCATTGCTGGTCCCTCAATGATAGAACAAATATAATTTCATCTGTGATTTGTTTTCATTTGAAACTATTAAAAATTAATGTTCTCCAGTTGTGGCCCAGCATATTCCCCAAACCTCAGTCTACTATGACTTTCAAGAAATGGGATCAAACTTGGTTGGCTACAGCCAATATCTTGCTTGTCGCAAACAGCCGAAGGGATATGCTGTTTGATATGGTCTGCCAGTCTTTGGGACATATGGCCTATTCACCTAGTATTAAAACAGCAGTGAAATGCACATACCACATGACAGATTGAGCTAAATACTGCACAACAATTTGTGGGATTCCAAATGACTTGTCCGGTTCTCACATGCAACGTGATACCACTAGGCCAATCCAGACATACGTATCAGTAAACCTGACAAACGAACATGAATAGTTATCCTTAACAAGTGTAACTGTATCATCAAAGGGCAGACCATTCTTCATGATGGGTCCAATTGGTATCCATTGTACCAGCCAGTTTGCATGAACAGACATACTTACTTGAAAACAAGTTAAAATAAATGTTGCTTCAAAAACATAAATTGCTGGAAAAGCCCAGCAGGTCTGGCAGCATTTGCAAAGAGAAATCAGAATTAATGTTTCGGGTCTGGCGACCCTTCCTCAGAACTCATAAATGCTTATAGGACTTGTGTAAAAGCAGTGAGCTGACAGATCATATATATGATAATATTCATCCTCACATCTCACGGGGTCTGTGTATGTTTCGGCTGCTCATGACTGCTAATGTCCTTTCATGCCCTATTTTATTTATGACCACTCTGCACAACATGAGCTGGCCAAATATGCAATTTGTGCAACTATTCAATGTGAAGGATTCCTGAGGAAGTTCTGCAGTTCTGAGGAAGGGTCACTGGACCCGAAACGTTAACTCTGTTTTTTTTCTTCACAGGTGCTGCCAGACCTGCTGAGCTTTTGCAGCAATTTTGTTTTTGTTCCTAATTTATAGCAACCACAGTTCTTTCGGTTTTTATCCTGGCAATCTACATCTGCCAACATTGTGTGAATCGGTTTACATTGAACTTATGAAATCAGTAACTTATGCATTTGAGTTCAGTTTTAATGACACGATGTATGGCGAAGTAGATTATGTTGCCTAAGAAACCTCACTAGTTCTAGCTGTTGCAAATACCTTTGGACTGCAACAGTTTAAGAAGGAAACTCATCACTGCCCTCTCAAGTGCAATTAGGGAAGGGTAATAAATAATGTCTTGGCCACTGAATCCCAAATCCAATGAATGAATTTTAAAAAAGGCTTGTAAACAGATTCAGAGGCCTTTGTTCGCTGTGCAAGCTCGATGCCATCCTGCAAGATAATGGCTACTCTGATCAGATCAGTTGTTGCTGCACATCATGCAAACGCCTGAACAGGCCTAAGGGCTCTCACTTTTGGTCCTGAAACGTGCCCGGTATATTTTTCACGGTGTATAAAAATTTTGAACAACAGATGTTTCACACTGCTATTATGCAGTAGCAACATGACTGGTGTTTGTCATTAACAGGATGCTGCCATCAACTTTCTGCCTTTCACACAAATGAGTAAGGTGATATGTGAATTTCAGTGCTGTGTGATGCTAGCTAGATATATAGGCTTTAGGTACCGTGACACACCAGGGCATATCATATCAAACAGAGTATCCACTTGGCTGTTCACAACTGAACCCAACCAGCACATGCTTGTTAAACTGAAAACAGACTCCAAAATTAGACATACTTTGTTAAATAGACAAACATTTGAGTTTGTGAAGAATCATGCTAATAACCAACCTAAGATTGTTAATTCGGCTTCCAGTGTGGTGTTTGTACATATTGGAAGATACATGTATTAATACACAGAGCCCTTTGCCCTCCTGATGGAAAGAACATGCACACACACTGAGATAGCAAGAACTGCAGATGCTGGAGTCAGAGATAACAAAATGTGGAGCTGGAGGAACACAGCAGGCCAGGCAGCATCAGTGGAGTAGGAGAGCTGACATTTCGGTCTGGAACCCTTCTTCCTGTTACTCTGATACTGCCTGGCCTGCTGTATTCCTCCAGCTCCACACTTTATTATCTATACACACACACTAAATTTGTTTCAACTCTAAAACACACGACAGCTGTTCCCTGGGTCATTTCTCAGGTCAATGCCATGACCAAAGTCAACCAACCTGGTTTAAATGTTAAACAAAATTTGACAGTTAACTGTCAGTTATCATCTAACTGTTGCATTTTCCATAGCAAAGTGTCTATCAATTAGAGTCCACTTGCCAACCATCAGTGTTGCTTCCTCATGCAGTATAAATGTATACTGTTGGGACCAATGCAAGATGAAAAGCTTTGACAGAATATGTCTTCTATCAGCAATGCTCAAGCTGTACGCTACTAAATAACCATAATTATACAAATTACTTTAAAACTTAGTACTATGGAGGAATTTTCAGCTCAGTGTTACTGTATAAAACTCTCGTGCTGATAAATTCCAACCAAAGCAGCGGAAATTTATGTTTTTTTTTTCCTTCACTCACAGGATGAGGGCATCGCTAGCTAAACCAGCATTTATTGCCCATCCCTAATTGCCCAGAGGGGAGTTAAGAGTCAAGCACATTGCTGTGGGTCTGGAGTCACATGGAGGCCAGACCAGGTAAGGATGGCAGTTTCCTTCCCTAAAGGACATTAGTGAATTAAATAGGTTTTTCTAACAATAGACGATGTATTCTTGGTCATCATTAGATTCTTAATTCAAGATATTTATCGAATTCGATTTCCACCAATTGCCGCGGTGTTTGAA
Source organism: Rhincodon typus (assembly GCF_021869965.1). Taxonomy (NCBI): domain Eukaryota; kingdom Metazoa; phylum Chordata; class Chondrichthyes; order Orectolobiformes; family Rhincodontidae; genus Rhincodon; species Rhincodon typus. The sequence continues at coordinate 70,428,277 of NC_063338.1, forward strand.
TTCAATAAATATCTCGAATTAAGATTTGAACCCGGGTCCCCAGAACACTATCTGGGTCTTTGGATTAACAGTCCTGCGATAATACCACTTGGGCATCGCCTTCCCTGAGGCTTATAAGAAGTACCTGACTTTCAGCCACTGCCAAGGCACAGCAGGTACTACAACAGAAACAGCCACTTGGCCATGACAAAACAGCTGTGTGTATGACACAGACACATCAGGAAGGATGCAAGGTGTTCCCTGTCACTGGTGAACCTCCAGTGACCGACAACTATTCGCTCATAGCACTGAAATTCAACATTGCCATCAAAGTTTGTCTGACAGGCATCATGGAGCCATGTTAAAAGTCTGCCACACTAATTAATTGATTTCTATATGATAACAGCCTCTAGATTCTCACAGTGGTTGCCTCTCTTTCATCATAACTTTTCCCTCTGCAAAATAAAAGATGGACAGACTGCAAAACGGGTCTGCAGATGGTGGTGGGAGTCTGGAACATGCTGTCTGAAAAGCTGATTGAGTCAGAAACTCCAGCAATGTTCAAGCATGTTTTGATATTCACTTGCATTGCCATAGCCTCCAGGGTAATGGGGCTGCAATATAAAATTAGTGTAGTTCGATCTTTGTTGACTGGTGTGGACACAATGGGCCAAATAGCTGCCTTCTGTGCTGTAAATGTCCAAGAGACAAAAGTGAGTCCAGTTCATTGTGTTTTGCAACATTTCTGATGTACATATTTGTGTGTTTTTTTTTTTGTCTTCATAAAGCAGCCACACTATATATCCAACTGTTGAGCTCTGAGCAAAAAAAAATGTTGGTAACAGCGTATGCACCTAACCCTGCTTGAGCTTCAGTGCCACAATTTAGTTCCTCTGAAGTTGCTGTGAATATACTGTGCTCAGAGCCAGCACTGTATCTCATTATTGCAGGGACACAATATGTAGCCAATCGTACCTGGCATGAGCACTAACTGGATACCTGTTACTAGTCTAAGTGTGTGTCACTGCAGGAAATCTCTCATAATGCTCAAAGATCAGCGTGAACATGCAGCAATGGATAACTGAGGTCCCACAATCTTTCCTTCTTGGTTGCTTGTAATCACTCACTGAACAGACTGACAAATTGAAAGTAATTATGAGTTTGGATCCTCCAGTCACGGCAACAGCAGTAGAAGCAAACTGGAGAGATGTTCCTAATTTTGCTTGTAACAGGTTCAGACAGAAAATCATAGTCCATATAGCTTAAGTGACCACAATGTCCCTTAATCCTAATATCTCCGAATCCCATTTTATTTGCATGGAGATGTCTGATTTTGCAAAGCATCGTACAAATATATATACAAATAATAACAGAATTCAAGAATGATGTGATTCACGATTCTGTACACCTCTCCAGAGTTCATTGTCCTCATGTGTTCCAAGATCTGCCTCGGTAGTAAATCAGACATTGAGCCCTCATAGATATGGAGCTGCTTCCTATCTCAGGCACACCCTCTTTCTGCAGAGAGGGTCGAATATTAAGAAGCTTGTAATGTCTGAAAAGCTGGTTGAATCAGAAATTCTAGTAATATTCAAGCATGTTTTGATATTCACTTACATTGCCATAGCCTCCAGGGTTATGGGGCAAGAGCTGCAATATAAGATTAGTGTGGTCAGGTTTTTGTTGACTGCCGTGGACACAATGGTCCAAATAGCTGCCTTCTGTGCTGTAAATGTCAACGAGACAAAATGAGTCCAGGGGCTTGGAAGGAAATCAAAGATTGTCAGGCAGTTTTTTTAAAAAGGTAAGCAATGGGGGTGGCTATCCACCCGGTAGTGACAGATGGGCTATCCACCCGGTAGTGACAGATAGCCCATTATGGCAATTATCTGGTCACTTGGCACCAGATTGGGAATGCTAGTGGGATCTTACATGGTAATAGCCAGGTAGTCACTAGAACTGACTGTACATTGGCAGGCTGGGGAGAGGCACCAAGACTTATTTTAACCATGACCTCAATCACCCAATCCATCTAGCTGCAGGGCCACAACTGTGGAAGGGGCCCACTCAACCATGCCAATCTGGCTGTTTTAGCTACTAATAGTCCTATTAATTTCATATGTCCCTCAAAGCTGCCTCTATCTTGAGACACTCTTGTGTTCCTCTACCTAGGGCAGTTGGGTCCACCATGCCTGACAGCAGGACATTACTGTGGACCGTCTTAGTGGGTCTGCTGAGTTTTGTACCACTTTTAAATGGATGGTACTGCAGGAAAGTCACAAAAGTGGGTAACCAGGCATCATCAGCAGTGTCAACACTCAATTTTGTTCCAGAACTCAGAAACTCTTCAGTGTTGTTAAGATTCCACCAGGAGCTGTGCTGCTTTGTCAACTTTTATCTTTAACTGCATGAGCATGGGGAAAGTGATACAGAGTTAATTGTAAAAACCGAAATAACTGAATCTGTATATCAGGAACAAAAACAAGGTTGCTGGAAAAGCTCAGCAGGTCTGGCAGCATCTGTGAAGAAAAAAACAGAGTTAACATTTTGGGTCCAGTGACCCTTCCTCACAGCACAGTTCCGTTAACTCTGTTTTTTTCCTTCACAGATGCTGCCATACCTGCTAAGCCTTTCCAGCAACTTTGTTTTTGTTGTGACAGAGCTAATTGTGTAGAATTTACCATTTGTGGTATACCCCCTTTCCCATCATGCCCTTCATAGTGTAACCTGCATAATTCTGAGCTTTTCCAGCAATTTCTGTTTTTGTTTCCGATTTGCAGCATCTGCAGTTCTACTGTTTTTTATTACAGTTAGTGTGTTGAAGTTGGTTCCTACTTTTCAATTATTTCAGCAAATAAAATTACCTGCTTAGCCGTACTTTCCTGCAGTTTCACCTTTGCATAATTAAACAAATATTTCTCCTACTTTTTTCAAAAGCCCAAAGTTTCATGCTTGGTATTATGTGATTTTTGTGCATACATCGTCAGCTGTGCTACATGTATTTTGCTAAAGATTGCTATTTTGCCTGAAATTATTGACGCAATCCCTTTGGTGCAACTGTACATATTAATCATGTCTATAGACAGTAGGATAGCTGCAGGGATGAGGAAAAACCCCTGGCAGCAAATGCTATCACACTGGTAGTACGGCTGCTGCTCTGACCCAATTTACATCCTTATTTTGTATTTGGCTACATTTTCTCTGGTTTTACTCAAATAACACTGAAGGAGGGAGGGATCCCTGGGTTTTCATGCCACACGCCTAACTCACCATCACTTTTTGAAGCCAGTGAGATTATGCCTTTCAGGGGTATTCCTTGTCACCCATGAACCAGCACTTTCAGATGACTTAAGGGGGCAAAACGTCCAGGGAACCTGGGAGCTGTGCAGAATATCTGAATCGTGACAGCTACCTGGATGGCAGGATACATCTGCAAGAATTGTTGTCTGTGGTCACAAATAAGCTGGGCTCTGATCATTCTGCACGGGAGCCTGGCTGGACAATGCCATGGTGCTTCCGAATACCACAAGCAGGCAGCTGACAAAATCTATTGAATATCCACTCAGTATCCTAACCTCCTGTCAAATTAGTGTAAATTATATTAACAACTATACTAACACCTACTTAAGATGCATGGGATCCACATTGACTTGGCCGCTTGGATTCAGAATTGGCTTGCCCATAGAAGGCAGAGGGTAGGGGTGCAAGGGTGTTTTTGTGGCTGGAGGTCCGTGACAAATGGTGTTCCGCAGGGATCCGTACTAGGACCTCTGCTGTTTGTGATATATATAAATTGACTTGGATGAAAATGTAGATGGGTGGGTTAGTAAGTTTGCAGATGACACAAAGATTGGTGGAGTTGTGAATAGTGTCGAAGGTTGTCAAAAGATACAGTGGGATATAGATCAGTTGCAGATATGGGCAGAGAAATGGCAGATGGAGTTTAATCCGGATAAGTGTGAGGTGCTGTACTTTCAGAGAGTAAATGTGAAGGAAAAGTATACAGATAATGGCAGGACCCTGAACAGCACTGGTGTACAGAGGGATCTAGGGATTGAAGTCCATAGCTTCCTGAAAGTGGCCACTGAAATAGATAGGGTGGTCAAGAAGGCATATGGCATGCTTGTCTTTATTGGTCGTGGAAGTGAGTACAAGAGTCAGGATGTCATGTTGCAGCTTTATAAGACTACGGTCAGGCCACACAGAGTATTGCATTCAATTCTGGTTGCTGCATTACAGGAAGGATGTGGAGGCTTTGGAGAAGGTGCAGAAGAGGCTTACCAGGATGCTGCCTGGATTAGAGGGTATGAGCTATCAGGAGAGGCAAGAAAATATTCAGGTTGCTTTCTCTGAAGCAGTGGAGGCTGAGGGGAGACTTGATAGAAATCTGTAAAATTATGAGATGCGTAGATAAGGTTGATGGTCAGAATCTTTTTCCCAGAGTTGAAATGTCTAATACTTGGGAGCATGCATTTAAAGCGAGAGGGGGAACGTTCAAAGGAGATGTGAAGGGCAAGTTTTTTACACAGAGATTTGTAGGAATGTGGAACATGCTGCCAGGGTGATGGTGGAGGCAGATACAATAAGGGCGATTAAGGGACATTTAGATAAGCCCATGAATATGCTAGGAATGGACGGTCACGGATGAAGGGAAGACAGAAGGGATTAGTTTAATTTGGTGTCATATTTGACACAACATTGTGGGCCGAAGGGCCTCTTCCTGTACTGTACTGTTCTATGTTCTATTGCACCCCATTCCCCTACTTCCCAGCCCATTGATCCAGAAATCTAAAGCCCTTCCTCCTGTATCAACTCTTCATCCATTCATTTGTTTTAGCTGCCTATTGCTATATTCACTAGCATGTGTCTAGTGACATCCTGGACTCTGGCTCCAGGAAGACATTATCCTGGAGTCATGTCCGTGTCTGCACACCTCACTGCTGACTTTCTAACCTTTACTGTTCTCCCTGTTTTTCTCCTTCCTCCTTGATCAGCTGGGCTGTGACTACATTCGATAGAGTAACCGTCATTTTTACCACTTCAGGACACAGAACAGTACAGCACAGTACAGGCCCTTGGGCCCACAATATTGTGCTGCCTATTATCCTACTAAGATCAATCTACCCTGCATACCATACATTTTACTATCCTCCATGTGCCTATCCAAGAGTCGCTTAAAAGTCTCTAAACTATCTGACTCCACTACCACTGCTGGCAGCGCATTCCACACGCCCACCACTCTCTGTGTGAAGAACCTACCTCTGACGTCTCCCCTATACCTTCTTCCAATCACCTTAAAATTATGCTCCCTCGTAATAGTCATTTCCACCCTGGGAAAATGTCTCTGGCTATCCAATCTATCTATATCTCTCATCATCTTGTACACCTCTATCAAGTCGCCTCTCATCCTTCTTTGCTCCAATGAGAAAGGCCCTAGCTCCCTCAACCTTTCCTCATAAGACCTGCCCTCCAGTCCAGGCAGCATCCTGGTAAATCTCCTCCTCCTCTCGAAAGCTTCCACATCTTTCCTATAATGAGGTGACCAGAACTCAACAGAATATTCCAAGTGTGGTCTAACCAGAGCTTTATAGAGCTGTAGCATAATCTCATGGCTCTTGAACTCAATTCCCCTGCCAATGAAAGCCAACACACCATACGCCTTCTTTACAACCCTATCAACTTGGGTAACAACTCTGAGGGATCTATGGACGTGGACCCCAAGATCCATCTGTTCCTCCACACTGCCGAGAATCCTGCCATTAACCCTGTATTCTGCATTCAAATTCGACCTTCCAAAATGAATCCCTTCACACTTTTCTGGGTTGAATTCCATCTGCCACTTCTTTGGCCAGCTCTGCATCCTGCCAATGTCCCGTTGCAACCTACAAATGCCCTCCACGCTATCCACAACTCCACCAACCTTTGTGTCATCGGCAAGCTTACTAACCCACCCTACCACTTCCTCATCCAAGTCATCTATAAAGATCACAAACAGCAGAGGTCCCAGAACAGATCCCTGCGGAATACTACTGGTCACCGAACTCCAGGCTGAATATTTTCCATCTACTACCACCCTCTGTCTTCTATTAGAACATAGAACAGTACAGCACAGTACAGGCCCTTTGGCTCACGATGTTGTGCCGAACTTTTACCCTAAACCTAAGGTCTATCTAACCTCCACCACTACCTTATACTATCATCCATATGCCTATCTAATAGCCGCTTAAATGCCCCTAATGAGGCCGACTCCACTACCCTCTCCGGCAATGCATCCCACGCCCCTACCAATCTCTGAGTAAACAGGATTCATAGGCATCATATTGGAGAGCCAGTTTTGTATCCAGACAGCCAAATTTCCCTGGATCTCATGCTTCCTTACTTTCTGAATGAGCCTACCATGTGGAACCTTATTGAATGCCTTGCTAAAATCCATAAACACCACATCCACTGCTCTACCTTCATCAATGTGTTTTGTCACATTCTCAAAGAATTCAATAAGGCTTGTGGGGCATGACCTGCCCCTCACAAAGCCATGCTGACTATTTCTAATCAAACTGTACTTTTCCAAATAATCAAAAATACTATCTCTCAGAATCCTCTCCAATAATTTGCCCACCACAGAAATAAGACTGACCGGTCTGTAATTTCTAGGATAATCCCTATTCCCTTTCTTGAACAAGGGAATGACATTTGACACCCTCCAATCTTCTGGCACTACTCCAGTGGACAATGAAAACACAAAGATCATTGCCAAAGGGGCAGCAATCTCTTCTCTTGCTTCCCGTAGAAACCTTGGGTGTATCCCATCTGGCCCAGGGGACTTATCTATCCTCATGTTTTTCAAAATTTCTAGCACATCCTCCTTCCTAACATCCACCTGTTTGAGCATATCTACCTGTGTCACACTGTTCTCACATGTTTCCACGACAGAAAAACTGTTCTTGAGTGAAATGCATACTGTGGCTTCCTTGACTACCTGTCTGTCTCCCTTCTTCTTACTGGTGGCCACCCATTCCTTCTCTGCATGTGGTTCTTTAATCTGTGGTGACTACATCCAAAAATATGATATCAACGCAACTCTCAACCTCATGCCTCCAGCTGACACTCAAGCTGATCAAACCAATACTTACTTCGGTCAGATTGTGGCTATCTATATAGCAACAAAAATTTCTAACACAATTCCCAATATGCCATAATTGTCCGCTGGATGGGCAATTGATGTTGGTCTTGCCAGTGACTGCCATGAAAAGAAAGAACTCCCTCAGTAGTATACTGCAGTATCAGCCTAGATTTCCATGTTCCAGTCCTGAAGAGGGAAATTGAAATTACAACCTTCTGACTCAGAGTACTGTCAGCTTAGCCACATCTGGACGAGGATCAATTTTTCATTTGGCTGGACAGCAACTTGGTAAAGAAGAAATGGTCAGGCTGTTTGAAGTCAAGAAAAGTAATCCCCATTTTGAACAAAATCCGTGAAAATGTCAATTTTTGTTGTTGACTAATGACTCAATGACAAAATTGGATCAATATGTGGCTTTGAAATGACTGCTTACTCAGCACATGATATCAATCATGAATTGGCAATTAGAGTAAGATCTCATTTTTTGTCAAAACATTAATTTGATCCACAATTACAAAGTGTGCTGATACAATCTGGCACAACCAATTTACAACAATCTGCAATTGGACGTCCTTATGGTGGTCATTAAAAGTAAATTGCAAGATAGTGAACATAGATCATTGTGGCACAATGGATTTCACTGGTGACAACAAAAAGGATGTGTGGTATACAGAAATAAAAAACTTCATAGTACTATAGTAAGTGGATTCAAAACACAGATGGGAAACATCTGTGAACAATCTATCCTGGAAGTTGGTTTTAATGGGTCCGCTGAGTGCGAAGTTTACATAGATTTGTAACTGTGCCATTTTGATTCAAGGTCCCTGGGTTGTAAAGCTGTTAGTACTCAAAACCTTACCTGCACCGTGACTTTAGAAATCCATGCTTATCAGGCCATGAAAAAATTCTGTGCAACCATTTGAATTACATTTGTATTTCATGCATGTCTTATTATTGTAGCAGAAGATAACAGTTGAATGGTCAACGAGTCTTCAGGGGTATTTGTCAGATCTGACAGATTTGTTGACTATTCGATCTTGCCTGAATAACAATTTTGCTTTGTTCGTTCTCGGGATTTAGGTGTCACCGACAAATCAGACATTCAGTATCCTCGAAAAGATGGTGGGTGGTGTGTTGCCTTTTTCAACATCACACCAAGATCTCTTAAAATAGGGAATGATTTCGATATTCAGAGTAAAGGATGTATGAAATATAAACTGACAGTGAATAATGACAGACTAGCCATCCAAAAAAGAACAGGGTTAATTCTTGTTACAGAGATAGTAGGAACTGCCGATGCTGGAGAATCTGAGATAACAAGGTGTAGAGCTGGCTGAACACTGCAGGCCAAGCAGCATCAGAGGAGCAAGAAAGCTGACATTTTGGGTCGAGACCCTTCTTCAGAAATTCAGGATTAATTCTTGAATCAGTGACAAGCGGAAGAACGTAGATTTGAGTCGAGATGAAGTAAAATCTAACATTTACTGAGCCATAATAAAACAACACATGGCCATTTAATTTTTGGCAAAGGTATTATGCTGTTTAGATATCTAATGGTACTTTTCTTTAATTCACTCTTTCACATAGGAAATATATTTGACTGAGGGGTGCAAGGTTTGGTCCATTCAATATGTATTCAAATTCTTTGATGAAACTTCTTTTTGCCTTTTATTTAAAGCATGAAAATATTAGAAGAACTTGTTTTTAACAGCACATCAGCTCAGATTAAGGTGACTAATTGTTTCAGTTACTGCACACAGAGAACTGAAATGATTATGAATACTGTAACATATTGTCACGTACACTTGCTCTCAAAGAGCAAGAAAGCTTTCAGAAAAGATTTTTGGAAATGGATCCAGGGTGAGGGCCTTTAGTTCTGTGGGTATGGTAGAGCAACCATGTTTGTTCTCCTTAGTTAGAGAAGGTTGACAGGAATTATGGTAGAGATGTTCAAAGTCATGAGTGGCTTAGAGGAACTGTTCCTACTGGCTGAAAATTTGAGAACCAGAGGACATTGATTTGAGGTGAATAGTAAAAGAACTAGTGGGGACATTAGAAATAAATCTTTTTACGCAGCACTTGGTTAGGATCTGGAATGCACTGCCTGGGACTGTCGTGGAGGCAGATTCAATCAATGCTATCAAAAGGGAATTGAAGAGCAAGAAGTTAAGGTTTTGGGAAAAGGGCAGATGAGTGGACTAGTTGAGTTGCTCTTGGATAGTCAGCATGGTCACAATGAATCAAGTGGTCTGTTCCTGCACTGTACCCATTGTATAATGCTGTGCCTTCTCCTGTCGTGTATTCACGGATCTAGAGTGCTGAACTGTAACTCACCATGCCGCGGGATCTTCATACATGTTCGCCCAGTGCCAAAGAATCCTACGGGGCAGCGTCCACAAGCAAAACCAACAGAAGGTGGTTTCCGATCAAAACACTGAACTCCTGGGAAGCAGGGTTTATTTGCACAAGTAATTGTGTTCTGTGGGACAGAGGTTAGGGCTAAAAAGAAAAAAAAAACAGAAGTTTGGTTCAGAAATCAGAACAATTCACTTCATGGAAATGTATCAGTAGTCAACTCATAAAACCCACAAACAACTGCATTAAAAAGTGTTGATTTCAGTTATAAAATCAAAAATGGATGATAGTGTGAGCAAAGACAGATGATTAATTGCAACATGCACAAGTTTCTCTGTACACGTCTGCTCTACTTGAAGTACTCTACTTTGATCAGTCATACCTGCTCATTGTCCAGGCTCACAGGAAACATGAAACTTAGAACAAATGGGTTCCCAAGCATGTAGCCTGGAGCAATTGCGAATTTGAGGCTTTGATACACAACAAGACACCACCCCAAGGCCTCCTACCCTCCCTCGACCTCTTCATCTCCAACTGCCATCGAGACATCAATCGCCTCAACCTCTCCACCCCTCTCACCCACTCCAACCTCTCCCCCGCAGAACGTGCAGCCCTCCGCTCCCTCCGCTCCAATCCCAACTTCACCATAAAACCCGCGGACAAGGGAGGCGCAGTTGTAGTATGGCGCACTGACCTCGACATCGCCGAGGCCGGACGCCAACTCTCCGACACCTCCTCCTACCACCCCCTTGATCATGACCCCACCCCTGAGCACCAAACCATCATCTTGCAAACCATCCACAACCTCATCACCTCAGGTGACCTCCCACCCACGGCCTCCAACCTCATCGTTCCCCAACCTCGCACTGCCCGCTTCTATCTCCTTCCCAAAATCCACAAACCTGAATGCCCTGGTCGACCCATTGTCTCCGCCTGCTCCTGCCCCACCGAACTGATCTCCAACTATCT
>NC_063338.1:70439099-70451194 GCF_021869965.1 Rhincodon typus
AACCCCCTTCCCCTCCCCCTTTTCTGATGAAGGGTCTAGGCCCGAAACGTCAGCCTCTCTGCTCCTATGATGCTGCTTGGCCTGCTGTGTTCATCCAGCCCTGCACCTTGTTGTCTAAGAAATAGGAACTACTCACAAGTGGTCTGATAAATAACAGCAGCTGCCTGTCTTCAGGCTCAGCAAGGGTATGCACCAGGCTCAGAATCACCTTGCTTCAAGCAGTAGGTTTCAGGCAAAACAAGGCAGTTCCAGCTCCCAGAAACAGGAAGCTTGTTGCTATTCTGAGCCTAGATGTTGCAGATACCTTTGACTATTGCCTCAAGTGAGGTTTACTGGAACATATTGTTTCTGAGCTGGTAATCAAAAGTGGAGACTGGAGGCAGTCAACTGCTCAAGTTGTATGTTTCCACTTGCTAGAGGGCCAGGCAAAAGAAGGACCCTGTGGCAGGCAGTCTGTGATACCTAGAGAAGCAGATGTAATAAGGACCCTGCAATAGGCAGTCAGCATCCTATAGAGGAGCAGGCCAGTAGAGGCAGTGATACAGGCAGTCAGCATTATCTCAGGGATCAGGCAAGAAAAGTAACCCAAGATGGGCAATCATAAACAGAAGTAAAGAAGGCATATGGTGTGTTGGCTTTCATTGGCAGGGGAATTGAGTTTAAGAGCCGTGAGGTTATGCTGCAGCTCTATAAAACTCTGGTTAGACCACACTTAGAATATTGTGTTCAGTTCTGGTCACCTCATTATAGGAAGGGTGTGGAAGCTTTAGAGAGGGTGCAGAGGAGATTTACCAGGATGCTGCTTGGACTGGAGGGCAGGTCTTATGAGGAAAGGTTGAGGGAGCTAGGGCTTTTTTCATTGGAGCGAAGAAAGATGAGAGGTGACTTGATAGAGGTGTACAAGATGATGAGGGGCATAGATAGAGTGGATAGTCAGAGACATTTTCCCAGGGTGGAAACAACTATTACGAGGGGGCATAACTTTAAGGTGATTGGAGGAAGGTATAGGGGAGATGTCAGAGGTAGGTTCTTCACACAGAGAGTGGTGGGTGTGTGGAATGCACTGCCGGCAGTGGTAGTGGAGTCAGATACGAGACTTTTAAGGACTCTTGGATCGGCACATGGAGGATAGTAAAATGTAGAGTATTCAGGGTAGTTTGATCTTAGTAGGATAATAGGTCAGCACAACATTGTGGGCTGAAAGGCCTGTACTGTGCTGTACTGTTCTGTGTTCTATGTTCAAGTAGATTCATTGGAGCTGACTGGCAAGAGATTTTTTCTGCTTTCTCATCCATAGTTTAAATTAAATAGTCTAAAAGTAGGCTTTAGGCATGGCAGAAACGATCAGTTAGATTGAATGTCCGTTCTTTGCCATGTGGTAAGTCACAGACCCTTCATGTAGCCAGGACGATCGCATGTGTGGGAAATGTCTGCAGATGCAAAGATGTGAGCTCTGGGTTTTAGAACATGAGTGGTGACTGGAATCACTGTTGTGCATCCACAAATCTGAGAAACACATGAACATTTACCGAAGTGGTGACATAACAGATTAAGACCAGGCAGGAAGAGACAGGATGGGTGACTGCTAAACTGTATGGGAAGATCAGGCAGATAATTGCAGGAGTTCCTGAGCCTGATTCACTAACTGGTTTTCTATTTGAATACTAGTGAGGGACAACAATGAATGGTGATTCAATAGTTAGGAAAACATAGAGGCACTTCTGTGGCTGTAGTCATCACTCCAAGATGGTACATTGTCTCCGTGATGCCAGCATCAAGGAGGTCACACAGCAGCTTTTGATTTAAGGTGAAGAGTCAGAATTTGTGGCACACACTGGAACCAAAGACATAGGTAGAAACAAGAATAAATTCCTGATTGTAGAATTAAAGGAGCTAAGGAAATAAACTGAAATACATAGCCTCTGGGACAGTATCTCAGGACTGCTCCCAGTGCCACGTAATGGGTGCAGAAATATGAAGATTGGGCAAAGGAACACATGGTTGGAAACGTGGTGCAGGAAGGGGAAGGTTTTAGATTTTATGAACATTGAGACCACTAATAGGGCAGGTAGGATCTATAAAAGGAGGACAACTTACAGGAGATTTGATAGTGCTGTTGCAAATTCAATATGTTAATGATGTTGGGAAGGATTTGCTCTATAGCTGGTCAGGAGAGTGGGAACCTATGTAGGAAATCAGATAGAATAAAAATAAGACTCATTATGAGAATTAAAACAACAGTAAATGGATGTGGAAAACAGCAGAAGCAAATCATACAGTCAACGAAGGTCAAACTATAGAACAATGTGAAGGTAGATAAAAGAATAAAGCAAAATTAAAGGACTGTCTGATTGCATGCAGCATTCACAGCAACTTAGATGAATTGATCGCATTAATGGTAAAGGAGTATAATTTAATTACCATTACAGAGATGCAGGTGCAGGTGCCTAAAACTGGGAACTGAATATTGAAGGATATTTGACATTCAAGCAGGACAGGCAAAAAAAAACAAGGTGATGTAGTGCTTATAATAAGGGATGATCAGTGCATTAATGACTGGGGATCTCCAATGGGAGAAAACAGAACATAGAATTTGTTTGGGTGGAGCTAAATAACAAGCAAGGGGTAGCAAACATTGGTAACACTGGTTTATAGGCCACCAAATAGTAGCATTAACGTAAGATATGGTACAAATCAGGAAAGTAGAGGTGGGTATAGCAACAGGAATGGAGTAAGCATCGATGATTTTAGATTTACCCAATATATGTGTATATCAATGAGCACCAATGTGGTGAACGAAGAATTCCTGGAACGTGCTTGAGATAGTTTTCTGTCACAATTTGTTGAGGAACCAATTAGGACACAGGTTATTTTAGATCTAGTATTATGCAATGAGAAAGGGCTAATTAAAATCTTATTGTGAAAACATCTTTAGGGAATAATGACCATGGTTTGATGAAACATTCGGTTGAGTTTGAAAAAGACTTACTTCAATCCGAAAGCAAGGTCTTAAATTGAAATAAAATCAATTATGAAAATATGAGGAAGATATTAGCTCCAGTGAATTGGGCAAACGTACATTAAAAGGTGTGATGGTAGATAGAGAATGGCTAGTATTTAAAGGCCCAATGCTTGTTTGAAAAAATATGTATATTCCTTGAAGGTAATAAGACCCAACTGGAAAAACAAGGGAGCCAAGGCAAACAAGGGGAAGCTAAAAATAGTATTAAATCAAAGGAGATGGCTAATAAAATTGTCAAAAAGATTGTAAACCTTGGAATTAGGAGAATTTTAAAATTCACTGAAAGAGGACCAAGAAATTTATAAAGGTAAGAAACAGTAGAAAATAAATGCAAAATAGCAAGAAACATAAAAAGATTGCACAAGCTTTTGTAAGTATGTTAATAGGAAAAGCTTAATGAAAACAAATATGGATCCATTGCAGACAGAGACAGGACAATTTATAATAGAAAATACAGCAATCGCAAAAAAGCTAAATAAGTATTTCGTGCCTGTATTCAGTGAAAAAGACTCAAGATATCTTCTTGAAATAATTAAGATCCAGGGGTTGATTGAGAACAAGGAATTGAAAAATATTAATGTCTTTAAAAAAAGTTTGGAGAAATTAATGTTGACAAATCCCCAGGACCAATGCCCTTCTCCCTGGAACGTTAAGAGATGGCTGCAGAGATAGTGGATGCACGGTGATCATTTTTCAAAATACTTTGAATTCTATAATAGTCCCTGAAATTGGAAATATTGTTCTAAATGCTGACATCTGGGGACTCAACTGTATAATTCTCTCCTGTCAGAAAAAAAAAATCCATTCACTCCCATGCACTGCCTCTGCCTCTTATCCCTTGCATTCCTAAATCATCACAATCCTTTTTAGTACCACACACTTATTTTTTTCCAAATAAGTCCATTGTATGTTATCATGTACTTCAGTAAGTTCATAAGCATATAACCTCCATCAACCCTTTGTATCATTTCAACAAAGAACTCAATCCAAAATAAAGTAGTCCAAAAGTTGTGAACAACCTGCAGTTTTACAAGCTGTATGTCTCAAAACAAGTTTCAGAACATGTAGTTGAAGATTAAATTTGTTATTCAACTCTAAAAACAAAACAGCTTCAAATAGGAATAACTTTTTCCTTTTCACAATATATGGGGCAAACTATGAGCTTCTTATGATTAAGATTCACAACGTAGCTTTTAGAAAAAGTTTGAGGATTTTTTTAAAATTAGGTGTCAAAGTCTAAGAAGCAATATTAACCAGAATTTGTTGTGAACTGTATGAAACCATATAACAGCTAGATTTATGAAATTCAAATGCAGTTGCTTTACATGAGCAGGTTATTAGTAACAATTTTACAATTACACATGTGGAAAAGGGATTGCTTCTTAACCATATGCTTTCAATTTTACAACACAGATCAGAACCATCCCACCAGACCTCCCCCTCACTGAGGAAGAACGGTCAGTCCTCAGTAAAGGGCTCACCTTTATTCCCTCCACCCTAACATCAACGAATACCGCTCACACTTGGACGTTGAACAGTTTTTCCGCTGCCTCCGCGCTTACTGCTTTAATTGTGAGCCTAACCGTCCCTCTAGTGACCCCTTCTCCCACCTCCAACACACCCCCTCCTCCTGGACACCACCCCAAGGCCTCATACCCTCCCTTGACATGTTCATCTCCAACTGCTGTCGAGACATCAATCGCCTCAACCTCTCTCACCCACTCCAACCTCTCTGCCGCAGAACATGCAGCCCTCTGCTCCAACCCCAACCTCACTAAAAAACCCGCGGACAAGGATGGCACGGTTGTGGTATGGCACACTGACCTCTACATCACTGAGGCCAGATGCCAGCTCTCTGACACCTCCTGCCATCGCCCCCTTGATCATGACCCCACCCCCAACCACCAACATATCATCTCCCAGACCATCCACAACCTCATCACTTCAGGTGACCTCCCACCCACGGCCTCCAACCTCATTGTTCCCCAACCCCGCACCGTCCATTTCTATCTCCTTCCCAAAATCCACAAACCCGACTGCCCTGGACGACCCATTGTCTCCGCCTGCTCCTGCCCCACCAAACTTATCTCCACCTATCTCAACTCCATTTTCTCCCCATTGGTCCAGGAACTCCCCACCTACGTCCGTGACACCACTCATGCCCTCCACCTCCTCCAAAACTTCCAATTCCCCGGTCCCCAACACCTCTTCTTTACCATGGACGTCCAGTCCCTATACACTTGCATTCCCCATACAGATGGCCTAAAGGCCCTCCGCTTCTTCCTGTCCCGCAGGCCTGACCAGTCCCCCTCCAATGACATCCTTATCCGCTTAGCTGAACTTGTCCTCACCCTTAACAACTTCTCCTTCAATTCCTCCCACTTCCTACAGACAAAAGGGGTGGCCATGAGCACCTGCATGGGCCCAAGCTATGCCTGCCTCTTTGTAGGATACGTGGAACAATCCCTCTTCCGAAGCTACACTGGCCCTATCCCCCACCTCTTCATTACATCGATGACTGTATCAGCGCTGCCTCATGCTCCCACGAGGAGCTCGAACAGTTCATCCACTTCACCAACACCTTCCACCCCAACCTTAAGTTCACCTGGACCATCTCTGATACCTCTCTCTCCTTCCTGGACCTCTCTGTTTCCATCTCTGGCAACCACTTGGAAGCCGATATCCATTTCAAGCCTACTGACTCCCACAGCTACCTAGAATACACCTCCTCTCACCTACCTTCCTGCAAAAATGCCATCCCCTATTCCCAATTCCTTCACCTCCACTGCATCCGCTCCCGAGATGAGGCATTCCACTCCCAGACATCCCAGATGAACACGTTTTTCAAGGACCGCAACTTCCCCCCCCCACAGTGGTCAAAAATGCCCTCGAATGCGTTTCCCGCAACTCATCCCTCACACCTCCTCCCCACAATAACAACCAAAACAGAATCTCCCTCGTCCTCACGTAACACCCCACCAACCTCCAGATCCAACGCATCATCCTCTGGCACTTCCGCCATCTGCAATCCGACCCCACCACCAAAGACATTTTTCCCTCCCACCCTTATCTGCTTTCCGGAGGGATCACTCTCTCTGGGACTCCCTTGTCCACTCCACACTCCCATCAGCCCCACCTCACCCGGCACTTTTCCCTGCAACCGCAGAAAGTGCTACACCTGCCCCTACACCTCCCCCCTCACCCCCATCCCAGGGCTCAAGAAAACCTCCCACATCGAACAAATGTTCACCTGCACATCTGCTAATGTGGTATACTGTATCCGCTGTTCCCGATGTGGTCTTCTCTACATCAGCGAAACCAAGCAGAAGCTTGGGGACTGCTTTGTTGAATACCTACGCTCGGTTTGCGACAAACGACTGCCAGTCGCGAACCATTTCAACTCCCCCTCCCACTCCTTGGACGACATGTCCATCCTGAGCCTCGAGTGCCACAACGATGCCACCCAAAGGATGCAGGAACAGCACCTCATATTTCGCTTGGGAACCCTGCAGCCCAATGGTATCAATGTGGACTTCACAAGCTTCAAAATCTCCCCGCCCCCGAACGCATCCCAAAACCAGCCCAGCTCGTCCCCGCCTCCCTAACCTGTCCGTCCTTTCTCTCACCTTTCCATTCCTCAACACCCACCTTCTACCCACCAGCCTCATCCCCGCCTCCTTGACCAGTCCGTGTTCCCTGGACTGACCAACCCCCACCTACACTCGCCTTTACTGGCTCCATCCTCGCCTCCTTGACCTGTCCGTCTCCTCTCCACCTATCTGCTCGTTTATCCATCTTCCATCCGCCTCCCCCCCCCTCTCTATTTATTTCAGAATCCCCTTCTCCTCCCCCATTTCTGAAGAAGTGTCCAGACCCGAAACGTCAGCTTTCCTGCTCCTCTGATGTTGCTTGGCCTGCTGTGTTCATCCAGCTTTACACCTTGTTATCTCAGAAAACAAGTGTTACCTTTCAAAAGTGTATACAATAAATATGCCATGTAAATTAATGCAGCATTCTGTCGTACCATCCAAAATAATGCACCGTTCTTAATTTGATTATATTTGTATTTATCATTAGGAAAACGCAACAAGATTATACGAGTTTAATAATAACATAATCAAATGAGTCGATGGGAATGCTGCATTTATGATGAGTCGGTTTGGTAAATTGCAGTATATGACCCAGCTTCAAATATCCGTGCTGTCTTCCAAAATCGGTGAATAGGTACCATAACTGGCTACCAATAAATTCATGTAATATGAATGACTAGTTTCCGATTTGAGCAAAACCATTCGATTAATATCTTTTGTGGATTTTCCTTTCTGCACTGTCTCCCGATGCCCTGACTAACCATTATTTTACTGAGCAGCAGTTCATAGCCTTTCATAAAGTGCCCTATAATGAAGAAATTTATAAGGTCAGAGCATGCAGCATCAAGGGACAGGAAGCAGAATGGGTTCAAGGCAAAAAGCAGGGAGTGGGAGTAAATGGTAGTTATTCGGACTAGCTGAACATTGGAAGCATGTTTCACAAAGATCAGCGGTTGACCACTACTGCTCACAACCTCCATTAACAGCTTGGATTTGGAATTAAAAACAAAGTTTCTAAATATGCAGATGGTACCAAATTTTGTTAGAGATGAGGCGGGAGATGGAACAGTCAGAAGACTGTGGGGAGATACGATTGGTAGCATCGATACTGACGATGCTTTTAACAGATTACAAAAAGACTTTAATAAAGTTGTACAGTGGGAAAATCGTTTCCAGAAAAAGATCAACACAGATAAATTTGAGGAATTTTGTAGGAGGAATAATCCACCTTATACTTCAAAAGTGGATGGTTAATGAAATGCAGGGATAAAGGATCTCAGAGTACAAATACATCAATCATGAAAAATTATGCGAGGGTCTAGGCCCGAAATGTCAGCCTTCCTGCTCCTCTGATGCTGCTTGGCCTGCTGTGTTCATCCAGCTTTACACCTTGTTATCTCATGAAAAGTTATGCCACAGGTTAGCAAGACTTTCAAAAAGCCTATGAAGCAGAAGGCCTCATTTTGAGAAAGATAGAAGTGAAATACAAGGAATTTATGCTGAACCTGGATTGAACAGGCTACCTTATATAAACAAATATAATGGCACAAAACAGGGTGCACAGAAGATTTAAGGACAACAGGAGGAATGTGTGGGTTTACATCTGGGAAAGGATAGACAGGCTAAGTCCCTTTTCTCTAGTAAAAGGCTCAGGGGTGATTTAATAGAGGTCTTTAGAATTATGAAGTGTTTGATAGAGTGGACACAGAATATTTCCACTTGTGGGGAGCAGCAGAGTTTAGAGTTTATCAATACAGAATAGTTGGCAAAAATTAGAAGAACACTTCTGACCCAAAGTGTGGTGAGTATATGATACCCACTACCATAGGAAGTAGTCAAAGTTAATACCGTATATGTATTTAAGAGGAAACTTGACAAGTGTTTCAAGGGGAACGGAATAGAGGAATATGATCAACTTATAATACAAAATCACAGAACTGTTATCGTGCAGGAGGCTATTTGATCTGTCATCTCTGCGCTAGTTATCACGGCAAGCACCACTCCTGAAACTCCTCCCTGTAACCATCTTTTTCAGAAAATGACTCAACTCCCTGTGAATGCCATGATGAAACTGATTTCCAGGACACACTTAAGCAATGCATTCTAGATCTGAACCACTCACTACATGAAAATGTCTTTCTTCACGACTCCATCGCTTCTTTTGCCAATTACCTTAAAACTATGCCCCTTTGTTCTCTATCCTTCTACGGGAACAGTTTATTTTTTACCTATTCCATCCTCATGACTCTGAATACCTCTCAGCCCTCTCTTTGTCCAAGAAACTGTTGCAACTTCTCAATCTATCTATGTAACTCTGGAGTTGCTAATTCTGGGAACTATTCTTTGTGAATCTTTTCTGCATTCCCGCTAATGAAACTACTACTGATTATTGTAAAGACCCATCTAGTTCATTAATGTCACTTAGAGGTGGAATTCAGCCAGTCTTATCCATACTAATCTACATGCGGCTCCAGACACACAAAAATGTGGTTGACTTCTGACTGCCTCCTGAAATGGCCCAGCAAGCCACTCCATTTGAGGATAATTTGGGATCTAGTGCAAATGATGCACTAACAGCATTTCTGTGTACTAATTTAATAAAATGAATCATTCACACTTTTCTGCGTTTTATTTCAATTGCAACTTGTCCGTCCATTTCACCAACCTAAACCCTGTTGAAGTTCTGCATCATACACCTCACAGTTCAGAATTATTCTATGTTTTGAATCAAGTGCAAATTTTGAAATTTCTCCCTGTACAATTTGGGCACATGCTGGGAGAAGGTTTGAATGGAGTATAGATGCTAGCGTGGACAGGTCAGGCTGAAAGGTTTCTTTCCGTGCTCTATGTTCCAAGTAATTTTCCTCAGATTAACTTTCCCTATTTCTAGCCAGAATTCCTAACATTTTCAATCAGTCATATATATAATATTTTCACTGACTTGTCTAATACTCTGCTGCCTATATCTTAAAATGTATCACCGCAAGTTCACCATTATTCCATGCTTTTTGACCTACACTAGCTCCCCATCCAGCAATGGCCTCACCCCTTGCTACCTCTGTAATGTTCTCCAGTCAGATAATCTACTTTATCAAATCTGACCTCGAGTAATCTCAGTTTTAATTGATCTGAGGTGGGTCTACTTTCAGTTGACTTGCTCTGAAAATCCCTCCCTAAATCTCTTTGACTCACTCTCTTCCTTTAAGGTGCTTCTCAAAAATCAATCTCTTTGATTTTACTTTTGACCATCCCAGCTAATATCTTTTTAAATGGTTCAGTGTCAAATCTTGTTTGATAACACTTTTCTGAAGCACTTGGAACATTTTAACAATATTAATGACATTTGCAAATGGAAACATTTAACAAGGGCTGCATCAATCATTCATTTCACATGCAGAACCTCAGCACTATAATCCAGCTCTAATTTGTGTAAAGGAAACTCTAAATCAAGCATTTTACATATTAGACATACAAACTCAATGGGAACAAGCATTCCAAAGACCTGCAATCCTCAGGACAAAAATTCTGTTCAGCACTGTCTTCAAGGAGACTCCTTATTTTTAAGCTGTGTCCTCAGGTTCTAGTTTCTCCCACAAGGGAAAATATCCTTACAGCACCTACCCAGTTAAGTCCTCTCAGGATCTTATACATTTCAGTAAGGTCATCTTTCAATCTGCTAAACTTCAATGCACACAGGCACATCCTGGCCAACCTTTCCTCAAGATAGCATAGCCCCTTCCTTGGTATTAGTCGAGTGAACCTTCTCTGAACTGCTTCTAATGCACTTACATCCTTTCTTAATTAAGGAGACCAAAAATATGTGCAGCTCTAAAAGAATGTAGCATATTTGAATGTACCTGGTTTTATAAAACCATTAGAGGATTTATGGAGCACAACTGATTTTCCAAATTTCACAATGGGGGATGGATTGATGGATAGTTACACCTGCTTATTGCTTGGAGACATTTATTGACTTAAAATTTTTTAGGTACTTGAGGGAGATGTTTATGAACGTGAAGTATTATTCTTAAGAGAAATGTCTGTTAAAATATGGTTGACCAAATAAGTGACATGTTTGTTTCCATGAAGAACTTGCCCTTTGCAATTTCACTGTTAGATGTTTATTTTGTACTTGTGTGCTATTTTTTTCCCAATGGTGACATAACCAATAGAATGCTGACATTCTTTCTGTCATGGTGCTTCCTAATTAATGCTCGAGCTGGATAATAAATGAGTTGTAATAGAGAGGGAAGATGGGGAAGGTAAGCCCACCACCCCCAATAGAATATATATGAAAAACAGCACCCAAGATCATTACTTAATCTCTGCTCATCACTTCCACCCATCCCTGGAGATGTCAGAGACACGGCAACAAGCAGTAGCTTTTGTGATGCCACCCAAGAAGGTTATTCTTGAAAAAGAAAGTTTATTTCTCTATGAAAGTCAAAAGTGTCCATCTCGACTGACAAAAGCTTAACAGGTTAGCACCCATGGGCAGCTCAAGAGAATCTGGCTCTAGTTCCACAAGAGTGCGAATTATCTGCTGCACCTTGCCAAGCGCTACATCACTGTCGAATCAATGCCCATGCTCCTATGAGTGTCAGGTAGCATTATAAGGCTGCTAATGCAGAAAACTGTCACATGGATTGGATGTCAGGTATCTCCATCAGATGTGTCATTACAATGAATGTATGTCACTTTGTTGCACTGAATGCGATTGCATCACTGGCACCACAGTGATACGGTCTCTCTCACCTTCCAGGTTTCATACATAAAATATAAAAGGAGCTACAAAACTCAGCAGCTTATGCACCATCAAGTCACTGACCTTTTGCCAAGGACTCAGAGCATGTGCCATCTAATAGCTCTTCTCCAAACGATTGCATGGGACAAGCTCACAACCACAAAAAAAATGTTCTTTTGAGTTCAGCCCCGCTGGCCTGCACTAATCTGGTTTTCTGGTGTCAGCTAGCGTGGCTGGCTCACTTGACAGACTTGTTGGCCTTGTCAGGCTTCACCTCTAATACTGTTAAAGGTTAACACCAAAGTGCTACACTGCATGTGACTGAGACATTGCATGAGCTGATCAACATGGAGAGGTTCACGGCCAATGAAGTAAGTGTTTGCATTAAGAAATGCTTTGGTTATGAAGCAGCCAAGTATCTGATGAAGGGGTAGTAGGAACTGCAGATGCTGGAGAATCTGAGACAACAAGGTGCAGGGCTGGATGAACACAGCAGGCCAAGCAGCATCATAGGAGCAGAAAGGCTGACGTTTCGGGCCTGGACCCTTCATCAGAAATGGGGGAGGGGAAGGGGTTTCTGAAATAAATAGGATGAGAGGGGGAGGTGGATAGAAGATGGATAGAGGAGAGGATAGGTGGAGAGGAAACAGACAGGTCGAAGAGGCGGGGATGGAGTCAGTAAAGGTGAGTGTAGGTGGGGAGTTAGGGAGGGAATAGGTCAGTCCAGGGAGGACGGACA